>NW_028270151.1:103186721-103343288 GCF_037043375.1 Chiloscyllium plagiosum | reverse complement strand
TGCTTCTGTACAGAATCTGGGTGAGCTCACATCTGGAGTAGTGTGTACAGATTTAATCTCCTCACTGAAGAAAGGATATTGTTACATTGGAAGCAGCTCATAAACGGTTCCCTCAACTGATTCATATAATGAAGCTGTTACCTTATAAGGAAAGGATGGTCAGGTTGATCCAATACATATTGGACTTTACCAGAATGAAAGATGATCTTATTTCAACATAGATGTCCAGAAGGAGTCAGCCACAGAAGCCAATTACATTACACAGGAACAACAGAAGGATATTCAGAACTTCAACACTGTTACACCAGAATAGTACGAGGCTGAACAGCCCCTCAGGCCTGATATACAATTATCGGAGGAGGCCAATCAGCCCCTCGAGCCTATGACCATGGACCCAGATTAGGCCATAAAGTAGCAGTATCCTATTACACAGCAACAGGATCAATGCATTCAGCCCTCTCACGTCTGTTACTCAGGAACGGGAAGAGGCCACACAGTGACTGGAGATTATTATGCTGGGATAATAGGAGGCAATTCAGTCCAACTGATCCTATTGAAAGTGAATTGGATAAGGATATAAACTATCGGAGTCTTTTCTTCATGAGAAAGGGGGAGGTAATTCAGACACGTGTCAGTTGTAAGGGAACATAAGACCAATCACTCCCTCGTTCCCATCTCAGGGATGCATGAGGAGACCGTTCAGTATCTCCAGCCTATGATGCAGAATTATGAGGAGGCCAATAATCCCCTCTAGCTGTTACACAGCAACAGAAAGATTCCATAATCCCCCAACCCTCAAACACATCAACAGCAGGAGGTCATTTTGTCTTTGGAAACGACAACATGGGAACACCAGAAAGACATCAGCCCATCAAGTTTGTACAGATCAGGATGATGAGTCCATTCAGCCACACATGGCTCTTACACAGCAATTGGAACAAATATTTTAAAAACGTGTGCCCATTAAACAGGAATTCAAAGAAAACGTAAAAGTTTTCAAAAGGGAACAACTTGAAATAATGGCATACATTAGGGACTAAAGTGTAACAATAAACTATTGTAATTTAAGGCCAATTGTTAGTGTCCATTGTTCAGGACATTTGCAAAGATAAACCACAATTCGTCAGAGTCAATATGGTTTTACGAAGGCTAAATCGTACTTGAATTGTTTGTTTGAGTTATTTGAAGATGTGAGGAGAAAGTGAGGTCTGCAGATGCTGGAGATCAGAGCTGAAAATGTGTTGCTGGAAAAGCGTAGCAGGTCAGGCAGCTTCCAGGGAACAGGAGAATCGACGTTTCGGGTATAAGCCCTTCTTCATTCCTGAAGAAGGGCTTATGCCCGAAACGTCGATTCTCCTGTTCCCTGGATGCTGCCTGACCTGCTGCGCTTTTCTAGCAACACATTTTCAGCCTATTTGAAGATGTCACAAACAAGATGGATAGTGGGAATCCTGGAGATGGAATATATCTGCTCTTCCAGAAGGGATTGGATACGTTGCTTTTCCAAATAGTAAGTGTTCAGATCAGACAACATGGGTTTAGGAGTAATTTATGAGCTTCGATAGAGCATTGGTGAACCAACTAAATGCAGTCAGATGGAATAAATGTGTCATTTTCTTCTGGCAAATGTACCTTGTGGGGTGCCACAGATTTCAGTTCTCATGCCTTAACTACTTTTCATCAATATTATTACTCGGTTGACAGGATAGAAAATGCTATAACCAATTTTTCAGATGATGCTAACATCGATGGGAAGTTACTTCGGAATGGAGATGTAAGAAGTTTAAAAATGAATATGAATAGTTTGGGTGAATGGGCTAACATTTGACAATAAAAAATAAAGTGCATAACTGAGATTATTCAATTTGGCCAGCGAAATAGAAAGGCAAATTATTATCTAAATGGAGAGACAGTGCACAGGTACAGAGGTGTCTATGTGTTCACGTTCATATCATAGATAACCTGCATGCAGCTACAGTAAGTAATGGGAAAGGCAAGCGTAGGTTCAGTTTTTATTTGTAGAAGGAGAGAGTAGAAAGGTAGCGAGTGTTGCTGTAGCTATGCAAGACATTAGTGAGGCTGCAACTGGAGTACAGTTTGGGTGTCCTGACTTGCGGAAGGACGCATTTGCATTGGAGGTAATTCAGAAGAGGTTCATTAGATTGATTCCAGAGATGAGGGATTTGTCTTATGAACAGCAGTTCAGGTCTATAATAATGAAAGGAGATCTCATTGAGATCTGTAAAATCCTAAAAGTAATTGACAGTGTAGATGTGGAGAGGATATTTTTTCATGTGCAGCAATCGACGACAGCAGAACAGAATTTCAGGATGGAGGGATGGCAGGAAAGTGGAACAGAGGCCACGATAACATCAGCCATTCAGTGGTGGATCAGGTTCGAGCAGCTGAATTACTGACTGATGTTCCTTGTTCTTATTCAGCCCTTCGAATGTGTTACACAGGAATGAGGGAGGACTGGTTATCAAACAGGAAGCACGCACTCCGGATAAATCAGTCTAAATCACTTTGACAGAACGTCATCAGTGGAGTCACACAATGACCAGTGCGGGGACCTCAACTATTTACAATCTATATCAATGATCAGGTGGATGGAACAGATGTACGACTACTAAGTTTGATGATGACTCTGTGATAAGCAAGACATTAAATGATCAAGAGAGGCAGGTGGAATATAATATGATATAACCTGTCATTACATTTGCAGGAAGAATGGAAGGGTGTATGTTTCCGAAATCGAGAGAGATTAAAGGGCTTAGTAACACTGTGTACTGGGGAGTTCACTCAGACCCGTTCAGACATGGGAGGTTTTGCTCCATCTCCCTGATGGTCTGCTCTGTAACATTCCCAGTGGCCCGGTTGCTCTCAGAACATATTTTGATGTTGTTGGTTGGCAGTAGGGACAGTGTTTTGAAACGTGTAGCAAGGGGACAGCCTTTAAGATGCATTCATTTCTTTCTACATGGAGAATGATGATGAAGGAATGGTCTGACTGCGTCTGAATGAAGAGGCTGTGGATGTTGCGAGGACCGTGGATATTCACCAACATGATATACTGTGCATGGGCGCACTGTTACATTAATGGAGTGAGATGTCCTTCAGTTCCCCTCCATCTCCTCAATGAAATGGGAACTCGCAGAGTCATGTACATCATTGAGAAAATTACTGGGAAAACAAGGATACACTCGGCAGCTCCCTGCTGAGGGAGAAAACATTGTATTCACCTCATCCACCATATATATCCTCCGACTCTGAATGGTGACATTGATGTCGACATACAGGGAAATGATGGATAAGTCACCAGTCCTGCCTGGAAAGTACCGGACCATAAAAGTCACAACTCCCCCTTTGAAAACAAATAACAATCAATGTGCAAAGGTGATTTCATTTTAAACTCCTTATTCTTACTGTTTTAGTAGACTAAAATACATATATATATTGTATTGACACTAAGCATGCAAACATTCGCAACTCCATTTTATCTCATTCAGTTTACTCCGGCCACAGAACGCCTCTGTTCTTCTTCATTCAAGTCTCGACAACTTGGCAGCAAGTACGGTTTCTCATCCTGTCACCTGTATAAATTCCAAATTGAATGGCAACAATAATAACCTCAATTTTAAAAACTCAGAAGTTTTCTCCCTAAATTTCTCCAAAAACATTTAGGATTATGATCGCATGTAGATTTGTCTCGGCCACTTTATTTACATGTTAAATGCTGAAATGTTGTAACGCCAACACCAAGCTCAAGGCCCAATTGTGTATTTTTCTGTTGTTAGTTTAATCGGACACTGCAACCACACATTACATAATGGAGCAAATCTCATCTCTCCAATAGTCCTTCTCAATGACATGTCTCCTCATGTCTCAGCTTAGAAGATTTACATGCTTCTGTACCGCTCAATGCTGAAACCTCTTTACCTGCTACTCCTGGCCTATGCCAATAAACCTTACTCTCACAGGTATATATTTCAAGATCTCGCACATTCTTCTCCATCCCTCACAGAAGCCGAACTTTAATTTATGGACCAACTGCTAATCATTAGCCATTTCAGCTTCTAGGCTTGCCAATTTAACTCTTTGCTCTTCCACACGAGTTCTCACGACTGCAGAAACTGAATTTTTGAACTCCTCCCAGGTAAGAATCTCTCGAAGAGTGTCATAGATTGCTTTGTTTTTAATCCCTTTATCCACCTTTCAAAATTACTTTGTTTGATTCTTTCAAATCCCATGTACCTTTAACCAGGGACGTTTCTTTCACCCCCTCATACTGACCAGATACACTCTCCGATAGGGATGCAAATACCTTACTTCTTTCCCGACCCGCTTTGTTTGGATCAACTAAATCCACATGATCAGTGGCCACGGCATCCGTTTAGCCACTTTCTCAAATGAAATTAAAAAGGCGTCTGCATCCTTCTTATCAAATTTAGACAATGCCTGGAGGTATTTAAACAGATCCCTATCAGACCTTTGGCTACTATAGAGTTGAAAATGTGTTGCTGGAAAAGCGCAGCAGGTCAGGCAGCATCCAAGGAACAGGAGAATCGACGTTTCGGGCATAAGCTCATCCTCACTCTTCACCTCACGCCGCCTACCCTCTGCCTTCATCTCCACCCTGCGAAGTCGACTTTCGTCTCTAATTGCTAACTTTTGAAGTTGAAACTCTCTGTCTTTCTGCTTTTCATCTTTCTTTTTCTGTCTTTCGTCTTCCTCTCTTTTTAGACCATAAGACCATAAGATCTAGGAGTGGAAGTAAGGCCATTCGGCCCATCGAGCCCACTCCGCCATTTAATCATGGCTGATGGGTATTTCAACTCTACTTACCAGCATTCTCCCCGTAGCCCTTAATTCCTTGTGACACCAAGAATTTATCAATCTCTGCCTTGAAGCCATTTAGCGTCCCGGACTCCACTGCACTAAACGGCAATGAATTCCACAGGCCCACCACTCTCTGGCTGAAGAAATGTCTCCACATTTCTGTTCTGAATTGACCCCCTCGAATTCTAAGGCTGTGCCCACTGGTCCTAGTCTCCTCGCCTAACGGAAACAATTTCTAAGCGTCCACCCTTTCCAAGCCATTTATTATCTTGTAAGTTTCTATTCGATCTCCCCTTAACCTTCTAAACTCCTATGAATACAATCCCAGGATCCTCAGCCGTTCCTCGTATGTAATGCCTGCCATTCCAGAAATCATCCATGTGAATCTCCGCTGGACACCCTCCAGTGCCAGTATATCCCTCCTGAAGTGTGGGGCCCAAAACTGGACACAGTACTCCAAATGGGGCCTAACCAGAGCTTTGTAAAGGCTCAGTAGCACATCGCTGCTTTATATTCCAACGCTCTTGGATAAATGACAACATTGCATTCGCGTTCTTAATCACGGATTCAACCTGCATGTTTACCTTTAGAGAATCCTCGACTAGCACTCCCAGATCTCTTTGTACTTTGGCTTTATGAAATTTTTCACCATTTAGAAAGTAGTCCACGCTTGTATTCTTTTTTCCAAAGTGCAAGACCTCGCATTTGCTCACGTTGAATTTCATCAGCCATTTCCTGGACCACTCCCCCAAATTGTCTAGATCCTTCTGCAGCCTCCCCATTTCCTCAGTACTACCTGCCCATTCACCTCATTTCGTATAATCGGCAGACTTCGCTAGAATGCCCCCAGTCCCTTCATCCAGATCATTAATATATAACGTGAACAGCTGCGGCCCCAACACTGAACCCTGCAGGACACCGCTTGTCACCGGCTGCCATTCCGAAAAAGAACCGTTTATTCCAACTCTCTGCCTTCTGTCAGACAGCCAATCCTCAATCCATACCAATAGCTCACCTCGAATACCATGGCCCTCAACTTAATCAGCAGCCTCCCGTGTGGCACTTATCAAAGGCCTTTTGGAAGTCTAGATAGACCACATTCACTGGGTTTCCCTGGTCTAACCTACTTGTCACCACTTCAAAGAATTCCAACAGGTTTGCCAGGCACGACCTCCCCTGCCTAAATTCATGTTGACTTGTAATCCGACCTGCTCCTGCAAGAATTTGGAAACCTCATCCTTAGCGATGGATTCTAGAATTTTACCAACCACCAAGCTTAGGCTAATTGGCCTATAATTTTCCATCTTTTGTCTTGATTCTTGAACAAAGGGGTTAAAACAGCGATCTTCCAATCATCCGGGACTTTCCTTGACTCCAGTCACTTTTGAAAGATCTCAACCAATGCCTCCACTATTTCCTCAGCCACCTCCCTCAGAACTCTAGGATGTAGCCCATCGGGGCCAGGGGATTTGTCAATTTTAAGACATTTTAGCTTTTCTAGCACTATCTCTTTTGTAATGGCAACCATACTCAACTCAGCCCCCTGACTCCCTTTAATTTTTGGGATATTACTCATGTCTTGCACTGTGAAGACTGACGCAAAGTATTTATTAAGTTCTCCAGCTATTTCCTTATCTCCCATCACTAGCCTTCCAGCATCAGTTTGAAGTGGCCCAATGTCTACTTTTATCTGTCGTTTGTTTCTTATGTATTGAAAGAAACTTTTACTATCATTTCTAATATTACTGGCTAGCCTACCTTCATATTTGATCCTCTCCTTCCTTATTTCTCTCTTTGTTATCCTCTGTTGTTTTTGTAACCTTCCCAATCTCTGATTTCCCAGTGCTCTTGGCCAATTTATACGATGTCTTTTTCTTTAATACATCTCCTGACTTCCTTTGTCAGCCATGGCTGTCTAATCCCTCCCTGGATAATCTTTCTTTTCTTGGGGATGAAGCTCTGTACAGTGTCCTCAATTATACCTACAAACTCCTGTCATTTTTGCTCTACTGTCTTCCCCGCTAGGCTCTACTTCCAGTCGATTTTCGTCAGTTCCTGTCTCATGCCCTCGTAATTACCTTTATTTAACTGTAACACCATTACATTCGATTTTGCCTTCTCTCTTTCAAACTGCAGACTGAACTCTACCATATTATGATCGCTGCTTCCTAAGTGTTCCCTTACTTTAAGATCTTTTAAAAAGTCTGGTTCATTACATAGGACTAGGTCCAGAAGAGCCTGCTCCCGTGTGGGCTCCATGACAAACTGCTCCAAAAGGCCGTCCTGTAAGCATTCCATGATTTCCTTTCTTTGGATCCACTGGCGACATTATTTACCCAGTCCACCTGCATATTGAAGTCCCCCATGATCACCGTGACCTTGCCTTTCTGACATGCCTTTCCTATTTTCCGTTACATGTTGCGCCACTGGTCCTGACCACTTTTAGGAAGTCTCTACATAAATCCCATTATGTTTTTTTTTTGCCTTTGTGGTTCCTCAATTCCACCCACACAGACTCCACATCATCCGACACTATGTCGTTTCGTGCCATAGATTTAATTTTGTTCTTAACTAACAAGGCCACCCCACCCCTCTGACCACCTCCCTGTATTTTCTTTTAATTCTACCGTTAATAGTATTTTAAACTGTTTCAATTCATTTTGTGTTCAATCTGCCTCTTCTGCAATTGAATTCCAGACTTTTCCAAAGATTCTAATGGTGTTTCCACCAAAATCTAAATGCCAAGCTATAGCTATAATTATCTCCCCTTTTCTCACAGACAAACACAAACCCAACTACAGTTTGTCTGCCAATTCTAAAAACCTTGCCTTGCTCACCTTTCGAAAAATCTCCAAATTCACTTCTTCCACACCCAGAGAACTCTTAGAGACAGAAAGAACCATTACTTCACAAAGCACTGTTCAAACCAACCGAATTCAACACCCGGAACAAAGGGCACCAATAACTCCCAAACGCCGCCTTGAACCCATCAATCTCCCTGTGCACATTCTCCCCCTCCCAACGTGGGTTTCCTTTTGGTGCTCAGATTTCCTCCCACAGCCCAAAAATGTGCAGTTTAGGTGAATTGGCCATGTTAAATTGTGCACACTCTTTAGGGACGTGTAGGTTAGGTGCATTAGTCATGGTAAGTATGGAACAATAGGGTAGGGGAATGGGTCTTGGTGGGTTATTCTTCGGTGGATTGGTGTGGACTTGTTGGGACAAATGGCCTGATTCAACACTGTAGGGATTCTGAACCTGAACCCAATTTGGAATTATCGATTTCGAAACGGACAAGAGTCCCCTCTTTGCAATGGACCAGACCAGACTGCCTTAAAATGCTTTAAGATAGCAGCCTGGAAGCCAATTTTGTCTTATAGTAAAGGTGGATGTGAAATGGATGTTCCAGATGTGATGCAGCTGGTCAAACCACTCGACTTAAAGCATAACACAATTTATTTAAACACTCTAATAAAAATATATGCAAAAAGAAGAGATACGTAGAATAACTTAACTACTGGAAATCTTAACAGAATAATAGACATTGTACTTTCCACTAATGAACAGTTCCAATGTACGATCATCCCATAAACGTGTCCCTTAGCAAACAGACACACCCAAGGCCAGTCAGTCAGGCATGTAGGTCTCCAATCCAAGAGGAAACAGCATCAGAGAGAATAGCAGCTCGGGATTATTTACTGAAGCATCCAACCCTTCTCCCACCCCAGGCACCTGGTGATTGTTACAGCTCAGATAAACTGGAAAGCCTGGTCTGTGCGAACTGACCATTGTTATCACTATTTATATAGATATAAAAAAAGCCTCCTAATTTATTTACTTCAACAGTTTGCAGTAGGTAGTTCGGCCTTTAAGATCTCTCTTTCAAGAAAAGGAGCAAATAACCTTTATTTAAAGTGACAGCAATGTCAGAGATGTTAGGTGCCTGGTCCTTTACAATAATACTCAAGGGGCTTCCTCGTGTTACTGACCACACGATCAATTCAAAGGGATAAACACAGAAGTCGGACGTTCAGTGGCCAGGCACAGATCAAGTTTAAAAGATGTGAGTCAAAGCTGCTGAAACCCCTATCCAATATGGAGCAGTATATGTCACACACCGGGAAGGGAACAACAGCCCAACACACCCACCCACTCCCAAACATGGAGCACCATTTGGGACACACTGGGAATTGAACAACAGCCCGACACACACTCCCCTGGACATGGACACCACATGGATCACACCGGGAAGTGAACAACAGCCCGACACACACCATCCTCCCCAGTCCATGGAGCACCACATAGGACACACTGGGAAGTGGACAGAAGCCTGACACACACCATTTTACTGTTTCTGAGCTTCACAATGCCAGCACTCAATACACTAGGGAGTCAAAAACCAAGGCCAAGGAAAGATACAGAGGGACAGAGAGGTTCACATTAAAGACAGAAACAGACAGTTAATTAACTGAGAAGGTGCTGTGAAAATATACAGAAAAATACCGCGTAGTGGGACTAACTGTAGGATTGAACCCTTACAGAGCAAAATTACAAGAATGAGAACATTAAATAAAGGTATTTTCAGATCAGCTGAAATACTTTGTTTCATTGAATTCTGAATCGGCTTCACAGAACACTTCAAGCCGCAGAAGCTGGGACAAGATGACAGATCAACATGGGCAGCTGTATAGACTATGCTAGTGTATTGCTCAGTAAACTGGATTATCTGCCCAGCACGAGGAGTATTGCTAACCTTAACTATCATATGGGAACGATACACGTATCAAATATACACAGCAGGGGAAGGTTTCTACCTCCATTGGATCAGGTGTGTGTGTGTGTATGTGGTGGTGGTGGTGGGTCGGGCGTGCATTTGGGGAGTTTGAATATGAAAATCACTGCTTAAAAGTATTTGCACTTGAAGGAAACCAGGTTAAATATTAACAACTGGCCGGAATTTAGATAATAAACACAGAGAGATTGAGGGAGGTTTCATGGACAGATGAGTTAAAGTGCTTAAGAATATTAAAATAAAGGCATTGCCAGACACCATGGTGATGCAGATCAGCGTCCACAGGAACGTCAGACAGATGGTATTTTTGGATGAATTCGAATCAGATTTGTTTTTGCAGGTTTCAAAGCGAGAGTGTCAGCAGCAGATTGCTGTCATCATTAAGTCTGTATTTCACAGCTCAGGGTTCAAACAGCAGATGGGTTAAGCCAGTGAAGTATATTCTGGAGCAGTGAATAGTTAAAGTTATTAATGGTCCGGGCATGGTGTCAGGAATCAGCTCATGGCCAAAGGGATCACCGAACTTGTGATGCGACTGTTTCAAACAACACCTGCATGTTTCACCTCCCACCGCGCCCCCCCCCCCCGACCCCCCACTCCCAATTCCCCACCCCCACCCAAGCCAATCATCACTCTGATTTGGAAATATATTGCTGTTCCTTCACAGTCATTGGCTCAACATCCTGGAATTCCCTCCCTACTGGCATTGTGGGTTAACCAACAGCAAGTGGACTGTAGCGATTCAAGAAGGCAGCTCACTCTCGCCTTCTCAAGGGCAAGTAGAGTTGGGCTATCAATACTGGCCAGCCAGCAACACGCAAGTCCCACAAATGAATGAAAATAAAATATATTGGCCAGGGATGGGATGGCATCCCAGTAAGGAAATGGAGTTTGTAAACATAATAGATGACAATGACCTCCAAGCTCCCAATATTTAAATAACAAGGCAGAGCGACAATGGTTCACATCTGCAACAGAGTGGGTCAACATAGAGACCCATAGATAACACTGTCAGAAGCAAGGAGGGAGACAGGAATTGAACTGGATTCAATATATCAACAGGAACACTATTGGTGGCAAGAAGTGTGGACTATATGAAAGAACAGAAATGCAGTCATAACTGGTTTATAGAAAAAAAATCTGGACAGTGAGACTTACCAGGGACGCCAACGATAGACAGGAGAGGATAATAAATATATTGGATAATGCGAAGAGCATAATAGATCCGCCATGATAACGAAAAATAATCATAATATGTAGAAAAATGCAAAACAGAATTGGATAAACCCCTGTCCATTGTTGGAACAGTCCAGTCTAATGTTCTCAGATTCTGATGCATTGCTGGATAATTCCAGTCCAAAGTTCTCAGATTCTGATCTCTCTTCCCCCTCTCTCTGGAGCAATTGATCCTTGTTGTGCTGTGGGTGATGCTCCCGTTCATCTTGTGGAATAACAGATTGACGGAGCCCATTTATTAGTAAAAGATGGAAACCCTCCACTGGAATAATTAAAATCCATGGAGACTGACATTAACCACAGTCACTGAATGAACACGTTCAGTTAACCCCTTCCTTACATCACATTTTATATCATATTAAAAGGGAATATTTACTCAGTCTGGATGGAATGGATGAGGGTTACTGCCGGAAAGACTATAAATCTTTCAATCTTTCTTTATACCATTTCCTTGTATCTGGAGAATTTTCAGAGCTGTGCAAGGCTGTATATGTCCCACTCTGTTTATAAAAGGAGACAGAGATGAAATAACAGACCAGCTGCATAAAACGTCTGTCGGGGAAATTTCTGGATACACTAACTCAAGGGAGAAAGTGAAGATTGCAGATGCTGGAGATCAGAGTTGGGAATGTGGTGCTGGAAAAGCACAGCCCTTCAGGGAGCATCGAAGAGCAGAAGAATCCACATTTCATGTCTCAGCCCTTCATCAGGAATGAGGCTTGTCTCCCAAAGGTGCTGAGAGATAAATGGGAAGGGGATGGGAATGGGGGAAGGTAGCTGAGAATGTGACAGGGAGATGAAGTTGGGCGTGGAGGTGATATGTGGGAGAGGGAGGTGGAGCAGAATGGTGGGAAGGAAGATGGGCAGGTAGGACAGGTCATGGGGGCTATGTTGAGTTGGAAGGTTAACGTGTGGGAAAAGAAAATGAGGAAACTAGTGAAATCCACATTGATCCCGTGTGGTTACAATGTCCCAAGGTGGAAGATGAGGCTTTCATCTCCAGGAATCAGGTGGTTAGGGGGTGGTGGTGGAGGAGGCCCAGGACCTTGGCGTAGTAAGAGGGTGTGCTGAAATGTTCGGCCATGCGACAGTGGGGTTGGTTCGTGCGAGTGTCCTGGCGATGTTCTCTGAAGTATGCCGCAAGTTAACATCCTGTCTCCCCAATGTGGAGGAGACAACATCAGGAGCGATGGATACAGTAGATGGTGTGCGTGGAAGTGCAGGTAAAATGTCGATGGATGTGGAAGGATAATTTGGGGCCTTGGGAGGAGGTGAGGGGGGAGGTGAGGACGCAGGTTTTGCAATTCTTGCGGTGGCAGGGGAAGGAGCTGCGAGGGGATAGTACTTTGGTGGAGGTTGTGTTGACCTGATGAGGTAGTCACGGAGGGAACAGTCTTTCTTGAATGCAGAAAGGGGTGGGGAGGGAAATATATCTCTGGCGGTGGGGTCTGTTTGTAGGTGACGCAAATGGGGGAGGGAAATATATTGTTTCTGGAGGTTTGGTGCGTTGGAAGGTGAGGAACAGGGATTCTACTTTCCTGTTGCGTTTGGAGGGGTGGGATTCGAAGGCAGAGGCGTGGCAAGTGGATAAGATGCGCTGCAGGGCATCGTCGACCATGTGGGAGGGGGAATTACGTTTTTTGAAGATGGAGGCCTTCTGAGATATACACTGGGATCAGAGTGTGGTGCTGGGAAAGCAGGCGAGCTCAGACAGCATCCGAGGAGCAGGAAAATCGATGTTTTGAGCAAAAGCCCTTCAACAGGAATCGGACTTTTGCCAAAAACATTGACTTTCCTGCTCATCGGATGCTGCCTGACATGCTGTGCTTTTCCAGACCACACTCTAATCTCCAGCTTCTGCAGTACTCATTTCCGCCACTAGGTTCAGCCAATTCCGTAATACTGCCTTGAATTCTATTCTCCCTGCTATAGAAAAGATGTTGTTAAAGTTAAAAGGGTGCAGTAAAAATTTACAAGTATGTTGCTGATGTTGGGGGAGCGGGTGATGTTGACCTACACAGAGAGTATGAATAGGTTGAGGTTATATTCCTTGGAGCGTTGAGTTTGAGGAATGACCTTACTGAGGTTTATAGCGTTGAATCACGATGCTCCAAAGATCAGAGAAAGAGACAGGACAGTTATTCACAGTATAACTGAACAATTACTCATGGGACAGATTGCTGAAATATGCAAGTAGACGGAGGATTCAGAATTTGGAGGGTCCAATTACAAGAATGAGAACATAAATAAACGCATTGTCATATCGACTGAAATGATTAGTTATATCACATTCTCAATCCACCTCAAAGAACCAGCCCTGAAACCATAAATCCGGAGGAGATATCTGTTCAACTTGAAGCACTGTGCAGACCAGGTTCGTGTACTGCTGAACACAACCCTGCAAACGTTCCAGCGTGGAACACTGGGCAGACCATAGCAGTGCATTGATCTATAAACCCAGATCAGAAATGTTTTCAGCATGGAGCACCGTGCAGACCGGGCTGATGTACTGTACAATAAAAGCCACAATCTACCCAGAGGCGAAATTTATGCAGACCACAGCAGTGCATTGATCTATAAACCCAGATAAGACATGTGACCAGAGTGTGGAACCGTGTCCACCACTCCAGTACATTGCTCAGTAACACTGTTTTAGATCCCTGGTCAGCGTGGGGAAACTTGCAGCCCATGCTGGGAGTGACACAATGTGCAGCTCCCATCCATTTGCAGCTCCATATCTACACTGTGCCATGATAAGGAGTGCTGTGGGTGTGAACATGACTGCCAGAGAGCGATCGCCTGGGAATCAGTTTAAATACCAATAAATGGGAGGAGTTTGGGGTACAGACAGAGAGGGCCAAATTGCGAGGCTATGCCATGGATGGATGTGTTCCCAGGTTCCAGAATGTTTAGATGTAAACCTTTCAACAGTAACCTGCAACATAAGCCAGTGTTTCCAGGAATGATGGGTGAACGGGATATTGGTGTGAGGTCAGATGATGGAGAGTATTAGATGAGCATTTGTTCTGCAGCTTTGTAACTTGGAGAAGGGTCAGCACAGACTTCGATTCATTGGGCTGGATCTAACAATAGCTTGTCTCTTTGACATTTTCATTGAGTGTGACAGAGGGATTGTCTGCACGGGGTCGTGTTAGTGTACAAGATGATTAGGGGGTTAGATAGGGTTGACAGTGTGAACCTTTTCCCGCGTATGGAGTCGGGTATTACAAGGGGGCATAGCTTTAAATTAAGGGGGGGGTTTAGATATAGGACTGAAGTTAGGGGTAAGTTCTTCACTCAGCGAGTCGTAAGTTCATGGAATGCCCTGCCAGTAGCAGTGGTGGACTCTCCCTCTTTATGGGCATTTAAGCGGGCATTGGATAGGTATATGGAGGATAGTGGGTTAGTATAGGTGAGGTGGGCTTGGATCGGCGCAACATCGAGGGCCAAAGGGCCTGTACTGCGCTGTATTCTTCTATGTTCTATGTTCTATTCCTGGTGCTGTCTTATTGAACTCACTTCATTAACTACCCACCCACCCCATGGTATCCCTCTCATTCAATGCCAGCCTGTTTCCTCCACCCATTATGGCTGGAGGCACTCACGATTGCTCGGATTACCCTGAATAATACGTGATCCCAGGCAGTGGGGCCATGTTTAAAAGGCCAATGGGCTCACAGTTCAGCTTTCTCAGTTCAGAGCTGTCCGGTACAGTTTACTCCGACAATGGCAGATGAGGGGCAAATATACGACGGTTTGTCGACAAATGCAAGGTGGTCCTGGGGGATGGGCTAGTACAGAGGAGGACCGTTCTCTTCCCAGAGGGGACCACACCACCAGACCCACCGAGCGTTGTCTGTGCTCACCACCCGGCACAATTCAGTATCTGCGGTCTGAAGAAATGTCCAGTAATACAGGCCAAGCATCAATGGCCTTCCCCACTCTGTCAAGATAAGGCTCACCGTATTCTCTCTGCTCCCTCACACTCACTGAATTATGTGTTATAGCACCAACTCCCGAACACTGCTCATGCTCCACCACTCTCACTGCATCGCCTTCTGTGCTCCCCGCTATTACTCCCCCCCCCCCCCGCCCCACGCCTCTCTCTCTCTTCCTCTCTCTCTCCCTCCACTAACCCCTTACACTAACAGCATTGCATGGACACATCACTGTGGACTGACTCCCTCCGGATACCTCACCATGTCCACCCTCCCCACCTGCACCAGCACGAACAGCAGGGCCACCCATTCCTACCCTCACTCCCTCCCGTCCTTCCTCCCATTCCAGGAGAAAAAGCCTGGCTTAGGACAGAAAGGGCTAAGTCGGGTGGTGGAGTGCCGATATCCGTTCCCTCACACCCCCCTCTCCCCGCCTTGTGGGGAGGACACTGCTACGAGCCGGAGAGGACTACGACGCCTCTTGTGGAGATTCTGAAACATCCACATCCCACCGACCGAGTAAGGAGCAATGTTCAGTGAAGGGCAATTCTCACTTTAAGTCCACTGGCCGTTCCATTTCCCCCGGCACAACTTAGAAGCATGGCCCTGATGCCATCTCCCTTTTGTGCCGAGTTGGTAGAAATGGAATCCCCATGGTCTCGGTGGGCAGGAGGGTGGGCTCACAACACATCGTCACCACCATGTCCCAGGAAAGGAGCACGAAGGCTCCTTGCTCCACCTCCTCCTGTAAACAGCGCAGATACTGAAACTTTTCTGCGAGAGGTACTTCTGTCCCCACTTATCCTGACATTTTCAATAATCTGTGCTCATATGCACCCAGGGCCTTCTGTTCCTGCACCCCTTTTATAACCGCACAGCCTGTTTCATATTGTATTTCAATGTTCTTACTACCGACGTGTATCACCTCACACTGCTCCACATTGATCCTCATCTTCCATAAACCTGAAAACTACACCAACGCGTCACTGTCCCTTTGGAATTCCACACTATCCATCACAAACTTTATAATTCTTTCAGGTTTGGTATCTGCAAACATTGAAATTGTCCAACAGTCACATGCCACACTGAAATACCGACTCACTCACTATTGTGAGCAAGTGCAATACTAACACACTTCCTGAGGACAGAATTAAATACTGACACTCACCAGACAGTGTAAGTGTAATATTGACAGGAAACATATGGAGCAAGAGAAATACTGACTGACACTCTCTGTCTGTATTAATTTCCGTGTATTAGTGAGTGTCTCGCTGTCTCTGTATTAGTGTTTGCGTGTATCTGTGTGTATCCGTGTGGGGACAGTCTGGCAGTCTCTATGGTGCTTAAAGTGATGTAATATCCCCCTGACATGAGTTATGAGGCAGTGTTACGACCTGAAACGTTAACTTTAATTTCTGTCCACAGATGCTGCCAGGCTTGCTGAGCTTTCTGTTATTGTCAGTCTCTGCTGGCCTCCCCACACCACTATACAGGTGTGGGTGGAGGGTGAAAAACATCAGAGATTCTGTTTACGAGGGACAGAGGGAGGGCAGCAGCTCACAGCATCATCGACACACGCAGGTACACACATATACACACACAGAAGCAGACACATCACATGCACAGAGAGATAGATACACAGGGGGCACACAGAGATACGTATAAACACACACAAATAGGCAAGCGTGGACATAAATATGCAGATACATGCTTGGACATACAAACACACATGGTGTCATAGAGTTACACTGGGTGTTTGGAAACAGACCTATCGGCTCATACAGTCCATGCTGATGATAATCTCAAACTAAACCAGTCCCACCTGCATGCGCTTGGACCATATTTTCCCAAATCTTCTCTTATACTTGTACTTCATCAACTGTCTTTTTAGCGTTGTAACTTTACCCACATCCATCACTTCTCAGGACGTTTTGTTCTGCAGCTTTGCAACTGGTAGTGGGGTCAGAATAGTCTTTGACTCACTGGGCTGAATCTAACAGTAATTTTTCTCAATGTCATTTTCATTGATTGTGATAGAGGGATTGGCTGCACGAGTCCGAGCTAGATTCCTGGTGCTAACGTATCGAACACACCTCATTAATTACCCACCACACCCCATGGTGTCCCGCTCATTCAATGCCAGCCCGATTCTCCCACCCATCATGACTGGAGGTACTCAACATCGCTCGAATGCCCGTGGATATTCTGTGATCCCTGGCAGTCGGGACATCTTTAAAAAGCCAATGTGCACACAGTTGAGCTATCTCACTTCGGAGCTGCCCTGCACAGTTTACCCTGAGCATAGCAGATAATGGGCAATTACACCACAGTTTGTTAACGGGGCACTATGGATGGGCTAGTACAGAGGGGGACCATTCTCTTCCCAGATGAGACCTCACCACCAGACCCACCGAGCATGGTCTGAGCTCACAATCCAGCTCAGTGCGGTATCTGTGGTCTGAAGAAATGCCCAGCAATACAGGGCAAGACTCAATAACCTTCCCCGTTCTGTCTGGATAAGGGTCACAGTATTCCCTCTGCTCCCTCACACTCACTGTACATCTGTTATAGCATCTACCCCCGAACAAAGCAGACAAACCCACCAACACTCTCAAACAAAAACTAACAAACTTAAAAGACCCAGTACAACCCATGGACAAAACCAACGTCATCTATAAAATTCCATGCAAGGATTACGTAGGAGAAACAGGAAGAAAGTTAGCCACCAGGTTACACGAACACCAGCTAGCCACAAAAAGACACGACCCTCACTCCCTCGTAGATCTACACACGAACGAAAATAAACACCAATTCAACTGGGACAACACATCTATCCTGGGACAACACATCTATCCTAAGCAAAGACATGCCAGAGAATTCCTGGAGGCCTGGCACTCCAACCACAACGCCATAAACAAACACATAGATCTCGATACCATCTATCAACCACTCAGAAAACTAACAGGAAATGACATCACCACAAACCGCGGAACCCCATCCAGGACAAATATATAAATAGAAAGCAGGAGACAACAGCTTCGCTTCACTTGGAGGTCGCCACTGATGATGTTACCGAGCCAGGTAATGAAACGTCTGGATACCAAACCTACAGCTCAGCTATAAATAGTATTGTATAACGAGAAAATTGTTTAGAAACTGTCTGAGGCTGAATACAATATGGTGAGACAAGTGAAAACCTACACCAAACCTACACCCTAAAGGCTCATGGTCCACTACTCTCACTACCGCATGCAGCAAGTTCCCTCTCTACCTCTCCCTCTCTCTCTCGCCTTTTCAATACCACCACAAGGCGATAGAATTTTCTGGATAATGCTGATTATGGAATGTTCCAGATAATGTTTCAAATAATTTGAATTTTCAGGGAAAGTGTCAGTGCCCCAGTATGAAACTCATAAGTGGAAGGAATAGAGATGTACCTTTTTTACATCACATATAATTCAAATCCATCATGAGACCATTCAGCCCTTCAGATGTGCTCTAGCATTTAATAATATCGCGGCTGATCTGATGATTGTCTCAGTTACATGTTACAGGAATTTTCTGTCACTCAACCCTCTGGGTTCATGTCACTGACCAGACGACACTCCGGCACTTTTACCCTGGTTTTATTCAAGCGCCTGTTCGAGGGCATTTTCCATGGAGTTGGACTCTCCAAACATTATATTCCATCTGCTTTTTACTTTTATGTAATGGTAAGCACATTTTACATAGACCAATCAAAATATACACTTATTTATGGAGATGAATATCAAATTGCAATTAATAATTCTGATTATTTCACTTGTCTCACCATATTGTATTCAGCCTAAGAGAGCTTCTAAACAATTTTCTCGTTATACAATACTATTTATAGCAGAGAACGATTTTGTCCTCAGCTGTTATCTTGACCGTTATCGACATTGTAACTTTTTCCTTGTTAATGAAAGTTTCACTTGCTTTTTGTCTGTGACTGTTTCTGTCTGTAACAGTTACACAGTCTCCCACTCAGTTGGCTAGATACCTGGTTTGTGATGCAGAGATAGGTCAACAGCGCAGGTTCAATTCCCTACACTGTCAGAGGTTACCATGAAGCGGTCGCTTTCTCACCCTCACCCCATGACCCTCAGGGTAAACCACCATGAGTGGTCTCTCTTTCCTGACAGAGCAGTCCCGTGGTCCTTTCGAACTGTATTCCATCACTGTTGCATTTTAGATTTTTATCTATGTTATAATTTTGTTTTGCATTACATTCCTTGATGTTTTAAATCTGAGTCATTTGGTACCACTGTCAGCATTTCCCCCACAATGCATATTCCTGCCTAATAATCCTTGACTCCATTTTTATTTATGAACCTTCTGTCTATGCCTCAAAATAAAGAATTTGATATCTCTGTCTGCAATGTTCTGCGGGGAATAGAGTTACAAAGACTCACAACACTGAGAAAACAAACATAAAAATCACCTGTGATTAATTTCTTTATCCTTACCTGAGTAACGATATAATGACATTTGAAGCAGATTAGATATTCTTCACATATTCCAAGGATGAAGGGCTTATGCTATGAAGGCTTTACCAGTTAGTCTTGGAATTAGAGCTGAACTTATTGATACTTGCAAGACCTTGCGGAGAGCGGACCAGGTAGATGCCCAATGGGTGTTTGTATAGTCCAAACTTGTCATTGTCATAGAATCTCTACAATGTGGAAGCAGGACGGTCTGCCCATAGAATCCACATCAACTAACCAAGCAGCATCGCACACAGACCTGCCTCCATGTAACCCTATATTTCTCATGACCAACCCACCTAACCGACACATCCCTGGTCACTGTGGGCAATCTAACATGGCCTGTCCACTCAAAGCTGCATATCTCTGGTCTGTGGGAGGAAACTGGGGCACTGGGTGGAAACCCCCACAGACACGTGGTAAATGTTCAAACTCCACATAGAGGTTCGCTCGAGGTTGCAATTGAACCGTTCCATTCCTGACAAAGAGCTTTTGCCCGAAATGACGATTTTCCTGTACCTCGGATGCTGCCTGACCTGCTGTACTTTTCTAGCACCACTCTAATCTAGAAGTTGGAATAGAACTCAGTCGTGCTAACCGCAGATCCACCATGCTCCTCTGTTAGATATATACGTTCCTTGTGTCTGACTAAAGAAATCTGCCTGACTTGTTCCTATCACTGAACCTGACCCAGTCTGAGACCTTTATCATTAGCCATATCACCAACCTGGTTCCATTTAAAATTTGTTGTGAACAGTGGAGGAGTGGGACTAGAAAAGGAAATAGTGACACCCTCCAACATCAGTCACAACTGGAGTGAGGAAAAATTCACAAAGTGGGATTTCATTCAAGTGGGAACTATCTTCCCCAAAAGTTTGGGATGGCCATATCTTTATATTGTACCGAGGTTGGCTTTGTCTAATTTTCGATAGACAGGTGAATCAGGGACAATGGTGCATGGAGAGCAAAGTGCATCTGGGACCACAATGAGCTGAGCCGCCATCTTACTACTGGTGGGACAGTGTCAAAGGGCCGAATGCGCCCCTCGTGTCCCTCAGCTCTGTGTTCTGATGTTCCATTCAGCCCTTCAGACCTGCTGCACGGCAGATCAAGGCCACTCTGATGGTTAGGTGTAATTTCAGAAATGTTCTTGGAATTATAGGGTGGGTCAGGAAGTGAGCCCCACTCTCCAATCCCTCTTTCCAGGCTTCCCCACTCTAACTTCTGCTCGAGATGTGGGTCATGTTAGAGACCCAGATTCACTGGGACTAAAGGCCCAATTCACCCGCACCCCCCAGGATTAACTCAAAAATTCCTCTGCTCTCCCTGAATGCAACATTCTACAATACAACTTCTAGTAAAATAACCAGTTACTTTCCAAAAGCATAACATTTGAACGTAAGAAATGGAACAGAAGTAGGCCATTTAGCCCCTCAAGCCTGCACTGTTAGTCAATAAGAACATGGTGATCTACTCCAGGGCTCAACCCCACTTTCCTGCTAACCCCTTGTATTCCTCAACTTGCTGAAGTGTCAAAAACCAATCCACCCCATCTGTAAATACATTCAGTGACCCAGTCCCCACAACTCTCTGGGTTAGGGAATTCCAGACATTCACTGCCTTCTGAGAGGAGACATTTCTTTACATCTCAGGTTGAAATCGATATCGCTAATTCTGTATCTATGTCCCCGAGTTCGATACTCTGCTCAGGAAAGGAATCATATCCTCAACATCTACATTGTCAAGCCCCGTCTGTATCTTGCACGTTTCAGTAATATCACCCTCATCAATTGCAACCACAATGAATATACGCCTCACCATTTTAGATGCACTCAATAATTGAACCCTTTCATCACAGGAACCCGCATAATGAACTAAAGTAGTTACTTGCTGTGTCACCATGCTGACGTTATGGTTCTTTCACAAAAACATGCCACTCCCTTTGCACTGCTCCTTAGTTTGGGAGTCCTCTTCATTAACTAAAAACCTGCATTTTGGTTTTCAGTGTCATCCCCAAACTCCGATGTATGTTGCACTCAGCTCCCACCTTCAGGCTATCAGTGTAGATTGTAAATAACTGAAGCTATCGTACTGTTATTGTGGTGCTCAAGTAAGTACGTCTTTGTCAGAAAGATTGATTAATCCTGACTCTCCGATTTCTATGTGTTTAGCAACATTCATCCCATGCTAATACATTATCTATCATACTATGAACTTTTGTCTTGTATAAGAACCTTAATTTTGTGACAGCTTGTGAAAAATCTCTGGAAAGCCGCATGTCTACCAGTCCACTTTCAGAGATCTCCAGAAAAACCTTGTTTGATTTTACAGACAAAATATTGTCCCCCTTTCACAAAACCATGCTGACTCTGCGTGAAGCTTTTCTAAATGCCCCGAAATTCCATCCTTAACATCAGACTCTCGCAGATTCCCAGCAATAATGGTGAGGCTAAATGGTTCCTGCTTCCTGCTTTGTTGAAGATAGGCGCCACATTAGAGGGTCTCCAGTTTCGCAGGAACACTCCTGTAATCCAGGGAGTTATGGAATATTTCACACGGTGCCACCAGTCACTCTGTAAACACTTCTGTTAAAACCAGCTGTGAATTGCTGCTGATGCTTACCTTTAGTCTTATCTGTTTGTAAAATAAAAATTGTTCCTTTTCGTTAGAGACAGTTCAAGAACTCCCCTCCTATTACCATTTTGTTTATATCATTGAAATTCTTACAGTGCCTTCCCCTGTCAGGAATGAATGCAAAGTACTGGTGTAAGTTATCTGCCTGTTCCCAGCAGCCAGTTCCCCTGTCTCCAAATGTCCTCAAATATTTTGCTGACTTTATTTCTACCAAAGGTCACACACTCACCTTGAACATGCTTCCATATACACAGAAAAGCTCTAGATGCTTGTTTTTATATTTCTTGCCAATTTACTTACATCATATATTTTCTTCCTTTTCTCTTGCTTTCTAGATTCATCAGTCATATCATGCACAAACATGCTGGCCAAGTTTTCAAAAACAAACTAATCCAATCTGCTTGCATGTGTCCCGTATGCCTCTAAACATTTCCTATTCATATGCTTGTCCAAATATCTTTGAAATTTTGTAGCTGTACTTGCATCTACCACACTTCGTCTGGCATCTCATTCCAGAAGCACATCATTCTCTGCGTGAAAACGTTGCCCTTTTGTCACATTTAAATCTTCCCGCTTTCACCTTAAACCTATGTCTTCTATGTTGAACTCTCCTATCCTGTGGAAAATACTTTAGTTACTCACCCTATCCATGCCACTCATGATTTTATAAACTTCTATAATATTACCCCTCAACATCCTACACTCCATCTGATACTAACTTCAAGAACAAATATTTAAAGGTAAGCCCTGCAAATTTGAAATAATATTAAAAATGACAGGTAAACAAACTTCATACTGTGATTTCTTTTTCTCCATGTTACAATACTAAGGCAGAATAAAACTCTTTCTAGTGGCAAGAAGAAGTCACGCACCTGAATTCCGTTGTCTAACGGGGGTGATGATCTCTACAATTATAACGTTTCTCTGGCCAATTCTTTGTCAGAAACGGAATTGTTATACTACACGGTAAGCATGCATTTAGCAGAGTGAGGTGAAGGCTGAGTATAATTTTTGAAATTTGGATCACAGTGTGAATTCAGTGCAAAGGGGGAGAGATGTTTTCAATCAGGTTTGCTACAAGAAGGAAACTTTCCAGAATGAGATGTGAGTGGGAGGTGTAAAACAGCATGAATGGAGAAGCCGAGCCACACTGAGACCAGAGGCAAAGTGGCAGCACAAAACGCAGCTTGATGCTAGTGCAGGGAAGGTAGACTCGAGCAAAGAGCTTCAGGTGAAGTGGGTAGGGACGATAACGTGAGAGAATGTGCTCTGTAATTTGAGAGGGAGAACCTGGATTCAGACAGGGGAGACTCGGAGGGAAGCGGATCGAGCAGCAATGGCAGGCATTTCTGGGAGTAATTCAGGAAGCACCGCTCAAATCATACCTAGCATCTGCTTATGGATCATAAAATAAATATCCTAAATCAGGCACTACATTAACACACCTCAAATTGTGATTGAATAATTTCCTTGACAGCTTTTGTCAACAGTAGGTGATTCATCTCCTTATCGAGTCCTTCTTTTTGAACAGAATCAATACCTTCTGAGCATTATGGGATATCTGCCTGAATATCGGCCCATGTATACCCACTGACCTTCCTATCGGTCTGTATCCACATCCCGCTTCAGACCAGATGTGAGGCAGAAATCCTTAATTTAGATGTCTGGTTCTTTTAAATCATTCAGGGGGTACTTCTGCGTGTGGCTGAACACATGATCAGCGGAGGCTGACTCCATTATCCCAGTTTCTCCATCTCTGTTGTTTCTATTTGATAATGCCACATTCTAATGAGCTGCCTCTGATGTGACGTCTTTTTCCATCAAACCAGGAATCCCCTAACTCAAGTAGATAGGACCTTCAACTCTCACTATCCTACCTCCCGCGGCATCGCCCTCATTCCGTCCCCTTTTTCCCAGTACAATGACAGATCGGCCCTTGCCCTCACTTCACACTGCACTGGAATCCACATTCATAGAATCGTCCTCCGCCACTTCCAACACCTCCAGCAAGACAGCACCATCAAACAAATCTTCCCCTCCGTTCACTGTCTGCATTTCACAGGGACTATTCACTATGTGACACCCTCCATCTCCCCGAATACTTCTCAACTCCCCCATTAGCAACTTCTTATGCAATTGCAGAAACTGCAACACTTGCTCATTCAACTCTTCCTCCCTCACTGTCCAAGGCCTCAATCACACCTCCCAGGTGAAGCAACATTTCACTTGTACTCTTTCAATCCAGTCTCCTCTCATTCTTGCTCACGATGCAGTCTCCTTTACATTGGGGAGACCAAACAGAGACTGCTTTGAGGAACACTTCCACTCTGTCTGTAAGAATAACCATGAGACCCTCATTGCTTCCCATTTAAATAACCTACATTTCTCTCATGCTAACATTTCGGTCCTGGGCTGCTGCAATCTTCCAGTGAAGCACAACCCAAGCTTGAATTATACCTTACTTTACAGTTTGGTACGTTTCCTCCTTTAGGAATTAATCTTCAATTTCAGAACTTCACAGCCTGACCCCATTATGGCTGTCCTCCACTCTTCATACAGTCTGATTCCTGGTCTCCCTATCTTCGTGGTCTCCCTATGACTTTGGCTGTGTCTTCTTTATCTTGCACTGAATAGAGACAACCAATTTCTCCAATTCACAATTTAATTTACACCCATTTTAAATCGGTTCGTCTTTCACCCCAATTAAAATTCCAATCCTCTCTGCCATTGCACCTCCACATGCCCTGTTTCCCATCATCCCTCGTCCAATTTTGCCAAAGAATTAGGAAGTCATTTTCAGTTCTGTACAGGAGTCATGCTGGACTTGAAACATTATCTCTGTTTCTCTGTCTCGCCAGATGCAACCAGACCTGATGACTTTCTCCAGCAAGTTTTATTTTTGGACAAGTTTCAAAGACGTGTGTCAAAACCAGAGACCAGGAAGTGAACAATAATGCAAGCTGCACAAATTCAGTATTAGATTGAGGAAGACATCAAGGAACCAGAGGAAAAACGCTCTTAATGAGAATCGATCGTGATCTCTCCACTGTTTGGATTCATTTACAGCACAAGGGAAGATGTCTATTATCAGAGGCATCAATCATATCAGCCGTGGGACATCACTGCAAGAGATCCTCAGGGTAGCTCCCTCAGCCCAGGCATATCCAATTTATCAGTACAGTATCCATATCGTGTGGAAGGAGGCCATTCAGCCTATTGAGTCCAAACTGAGCAGAAATGGGGATATTCACTGAAGTTTCCATAATGTTCAGAACATGTTGTCCCCCTTCAGCTCCTGAAGCAATCGGTGTTCATGTGAAACTTGACCTGAACAACATTCAATATCGTGCTGTTAAAGTCTCGGTAGCATTCATATAACAGCACTGTACATTTCCACTGTAAAAGGAGGAACTCGTTCAGCACCTCAATCTGGATTCACAGGAATATAGGGAAGTCTTTCTGCCCATCAAAACTACTCGGCAAGACGTAGGATATCCCATTCAATCCCTATTACATGTTGCAAAGGAAGAGGATGAATTTGCTCATACCCACGCGTCACTTACACAGGATCACAAAGAGACCATTACATACCAGGAGTCATTAAAAGGGAACAGGAAGCTGTGACTCAGCTTCTCAAGTCACTGACACAGCATCAGGAAGGCGTCAGAGATGCTCCAACATCACAAACAAATGAAGCAGGGACTGACCAGAGAGACTACTTCAAAGTGAACCACATGGCCTAATTACCCATCGTACGTACATGTTACTTTAACATGGTTTTCTGGCAGTCAGAATGATGTCAACATTTTTAGCCATTCTCCAAGTTGTCTTCCATCTCCAAGAAAGCATACTCTTGGTCTGCATAAATGTTCGGAATCTTGGCTAACTGTTTCAGAATGAAGGTATTGTGGGTGCTGACAGAATTGTGTACAAAGTGACATTCAATGCAGTGTCACTCAGTAACTGTGTATTAAAGTGTTCAGAGTTCATTCAGAGCCTGTACCTTTCTGTCAATCGACATGGGGGCTCTGCAGATGCAGAGTGTAAAGTGTTGGGAATCAAGCATCCAATTAAAAGTAAAGAATTTCAGCCTATTCAGCTTATTGAGACATAATGAGTGTCCTCCCATAACCATCAAGTTTCATTTTTTTTTTCTCTCTCAGTGCAACAGATTAAACACATAGTTACTGCAATCTCTCTTGGTGGTACCATCATGCCAAGATTTAGTCTGGTCAAAACGTCTTTGCACTGTCTCGGTGACAAAGAGACCATTATTTATAAAGCAGACAAAATCTTTACACAATGCACCAAATGCTCTCTCAACAAAACACTACCTTTGGGAAAGATATACAAACGCTGGTACTGCAATCATTTTGCATGAAGAGCCACATACCATTTACTTCCTGCCCCGTAAGAATTATTTTCGTGAATTATGACCAAGGACATCCAGGTCGTTTTCAACAACAACCCTTCCCAAACTCTCACAATGTAATGAATATAAATGTTTGTGATGGGATTTGTTGTTCACATCTGAATCGTTTTTATACTTTGTGAACAGCTATTGCCCAAACACTGATCCTGCTGCCACCCAACAAGCCTTCAGTCCAGGGAAAAACACGACTCTTCTCGTATCTCCATTACCCAATTTTTAATCCATGGGGTATATACCCCACCCATAACTACGCATGGACACTAACATTCCCTACTCACACGTATTCAACCATGTCAAACGTCTGCTGAAAATTCAAATACTCCACTCCCATTGGTTCTCAATTGTCGATGTTACAACGGGCAATGTCCACAAACCCCAGCAGGTTTATCAAAGATCATTGCCCTTTCCTGAATCTAGGCAAACTCTACCAAATCACATCATTATTCTCCATTACCTTTCTTCGTGGAGACAGGACCAACGTATTCCTCTCAACAGGCAGATGGCTTCTGTCACCTTGTGATACATCAGAGGACTGCACTCCGGAGATGGTGGATATGTCACCCATCCCTGCCTGTAATGCTCCCGAATCCCTGGGAAATCCCAGGGAGGATAGTGCAATGCCTTGCTTCTCCCTGTTAATAGTGGTTCCCTTCTATGTAGTCTCAGCTCCATTTGTTTGCCATGGACCCAGACACTCTGTAAATGCAGTGTCCAGAGTGCGATAAGAAGACTGTTGGATCTCCCTATATGACCCCAGCAGCTGACAACACAAACCTTAAAATTGCGTCCACAGAGCCTCCACTGACTTTCCAAGGACAGGAGAAAAGCAATTACTCACATACATGGTGCACCCATTCAGTGTTGAAAACGCCTCCATCTCCTCAGTTTCTCTTTCTGGCTGAGAAAACCGTTACATCTCTGCACAGTCCCAACGCAACAGTTCCTCTGTCCAAAGCAGTTGACAATGGAACATCGCGTTTCTCTGTATCTCAGCAACTATAAGGGCAGCACCAGTATTGCCAAAGGAGTAGATCATCACGCTCAGAGAAGAGAGAGAGTGTGAACATGACTCACTTTAAGCAGGCATCCTAAATAGATGTGATATTCATGAATTTCGGAAAAGGGGAAACTTCCCATTCTATTTTCCTTTCAGTTCATCATCAGCAACACCTTTGCTCGCTTTTCTTTTTTTCTCTCTTTTTCTGTCCATTTTTCCCTCTATTCAATTCAAACCTTGCCCCACCTCTCCCTCCAACTCAACCATCCCTGATACCAGTATAAATAATATTATTTCCCAATTGCTTTCCGTTGTGAAGCAGGGTCACTGGACTCGTAAGATTATCCGTGTTTCTCCTCACAGAGGCTGCCATACTGTTGAGATTCTTCAACAATTTCAGACGCTGGAGACTTTTATGTCAGATCTCCAGCATCCACAGTTCCTTGGTTTATTTCACCGTTAATGTTGTTGTTTCCCGGGATGTTAGCATTACTGGCAAGGGCAGCATTTGTTGTCCACCACTAATTGCCCTTAAACTGTGAGGTACTTTGTCAAGATAATATGGAGCTAATCTCCTTGCTGTGAGTCTGAAGACAAACTTAATCCAGACTGGGCAATAATGTTAACTTTCTTTACAAAAGGCTATCAGTGAAAAATAAAAATAAATCCTGATGGTTTCTGTTTTCCATGAGTGAAATTAGGTTTCATTCCAACTTTTGTCATTCGAATTTAAGCTCTGTTATCGGCTGTGGTAGAATTTTAAACACTGCCTTTGGAGTCATAGCCTGTGCCTCTGAATTACCCGTCCAGTTGCATTATCACTCTGATATCGAATCCTTATCCCATAGTCCATCTTCCCTATTCCCTCGTCCCTGTCAGAGAGAGATGGCGGGGGAGTCAGTTTAAGTACCAACAAACAAAAGGATTTTGGGGAAAAAGAGAAAAGGAGACTGAGAAAAGAAATCATGTGAGATCACAGTTTTCAGAATGCTGAAATAAAGATATTTCAAAAGCATCCTGCAACATGAGGCAGTATTCCCAGGAATGATGGATGAACGGGATGCTGGCGTCTCTTCAAATGATGGAAAATATTGGATGAGCATTTGTTCTACAGCTTTGTAACTGGGAGTGGGATCAGCAGAGTCTTCGACTCACTGGGCTTAATCGAACAATAATTTGTCTCAGTGCCATTTTCATTAAGTGTGACAGGGGGATTGTCTGCACGCGGCCGACCTAGTTTCCTGCTGCTATCTTATCTGACTCACCTCATTAACTACCCCATGGTGTCCCTCTCATTCAACGCCAGCCCGATTCTCCCATCCATCATGGCTGAAGGTACTTCCCAAGGCCCGCATACCCTGATACTGGTGCCATCTTTAAAAGGCCAATGGAAACACAGTTAAGCTTTCTCAGTGTGGAGCTGCCCTGCAGTTTACCCCGAGCAGGGCAGATAAGGGATAATTACACCATGCTTTCTCAATAGGTGTATGGAAGTCCTGGTGAATGGGCTAGTATAGAGGGACACCATTCTCATTCCAGAGGAGGTTGCACCACCAGACCCACCGAGTATGGTCTGAGCTCCCCGCCCAGCTCAGTGCAGTATCTCCTGGCTGAGGAAATGTCCGGCAATACACTACTAGGATCATTAACCTTCCCTGCTCTGCCAGGCTAAGGGTCACCATTTTGTCTCCTCACCCTCACACTTACGGAACTGCCTGAACAACGATTATGCTCCACCTCTTTCACTACTGCATGCAACATCTTTCCACCCCTCCTCTCTCTCTCTCTCTCACACACACACACACACACACACACACACACACACACACACACACACACACACACACACACACACACACACACACACACACACACACACACACACACACACACACACACACACACACACACACAGTCTCTCTCTCTGCCTCTCTCTGTTGCCTTTGCAATACTACAACATGGTGACAGAATATTCTGGAAGGGGCCAAATCTGGAATGTTCCAAATAATTCGCATTTTCAAGAAAATGTCAATGCCCCAGGAGGTAACAGAGGCGAATGAGTAAAGATGCACTCTTCCCAAATCACATACAGTTCAAATCCACCATAAGGCCATTCATTGCTTCAAACGTGCTTTAGCATTTAATAAGATCGTGGCTGATCAGATGGGTTTTTCAGCTCTATGTGACAAGAAATTTCCGTCATTCAACGCCCTGGGTTCCTGTCACTGAGCAGACAACACTTGAGGCACTTTCCCCCCGATTTACTTGAAATGCCTGTTTGAGGGCAATTCCCATGGGAATGGACCCTCCTTACAATATATTCCATCAGCTTTATGCTTCTACGTAATGATAAGCACATTTTACACAGACGAATCAATATATATATACTTATTTTATGTTTATCAACATACAATCACATTTAGTAATTCTAGTTACTTCACTTGTCTCACCTTATTGTATTCTGCCAAAGACAACTTCTAAATACTTGTCTCATTATAAAGTACATTTTCGAGCAGAGAACGTTTTTATCCTCAGCCGTTATCTTGACCGTTATCTGAATTGTACCTTTTTCTTTGCTATAAAGTTTTTCTTGCCCTTTGTCTGTTACTGTTTCTGTCTGGAACAGTTACACAGTCTCCCATTCAGTTGGCTGGCCTGGAGGTTTGTGATGCGGAGGGAGGCCAACAGCGCAGGTTCAATTCCCCACACTGACAGAGATTACCATGAAGGGGACGCTCTCTCAACCTCACCCTGTCACCGGGATGTGCAGATTCTCAGTTTAATCCACTACGAGTGGTCTCTCTCTCCCTAATGACAGAGCAGCCCCATGATCCTTTGGAACTCTATTCTCTCACTGTTAGCATTTTAAAAATTACCTATGTTATCATTTCGGTTTGCATTATATTCATGGATGTTCTGGAGCAGTGTGATTTTGTACCACCGTCAGCATTTCCCCCACACTGCACATTCCTGCACATTCCCTGATAATCTCTCACTCTGTTGTTATTTATAAGCTTCTGTCTGTGCCTCAAAAATATTCAATATCTCTGCCTCCAATGCTCTGCGGAGAAGTGAGTTCCAAGACTCACAACACTGAGAAAACAAAAATTAACCTCATCTCTGTATAAGATTTTTTGTCACCTTACCGGAGAAAGGATATAATTATAATTAAATATAAAGGAAGCAGTTCAGAGATGTTTCGATTCACGTATTCCACGGATGAAGGGCTTATATTATGGAGGCTTTAACAGGTTACTCTTGGAATGAGAGGTGATCTTATTGAAAGATACAAGACTATGAGGAGACTGGAGCAGGTCGATAACCACTGTGTGTTTGCATAGTCCAACCTTGTTGCCATTGTCAGACAACCTCGACAGTGTGGAAGCAGGACATTCTGCCCATCGAGTCGACACCGACCACCGAACAGCATCCCATCCAGACCTGCCCTTCCCTACCCAATCCATGTAATCCTGCAGTCCCATGACTAACCCACCTAACCCACACATCCCTGGGCAATTTGGGAGAATTAGTATGGCCAATCCACTCTAAGCTGCACATTTTTGGACTGCGGGAGGAAATTGGAGCAATGGGAGGAAAGCCACACAGACACATGGAATTCAACCTGGCTCCTTGGTGATGTGAAGCAGCAGTGCGAACCACAGATCCACCATGCTCCTTCGTTAGCTCTATTTGTTACTTGTTCTGACTAAAAAATATTGCCGGAATTGTTCCTATCACTGAACCTGACCCAGTCTGAGACCTTTATCATTGGCAATATCACCAACCTGGTTACATTTAAAATTTGTTGTGAGCAGTGGAGGAGTGCGACTAGAAAAGGAAACAGCAACACCCTCCAATCTCAGTCAGAACCGGAACGAGGAGAAATTCACAAAGTGGGATTTCATTCAAGTGGAAATACTCTTTCCCAGAAGTTTGGAAGGGCAGATTCTTTATATTATATCAAGGCTGGTTCGCTTGAATTTCTACAGACGAGTGAATCAGGGATAATATTGCATGGAGAGAAAAGTGCAAGTTGGACCACTATGAGATGGGTGGCACGGTGGTTAGCACTGCTGCCTCACAGCGCCAGAAACCCGGGTTCAATTCGCGCCTCAGGCGACTGACTGTGTGGAGTTTGCACATTATCCTCGTGTCTGCGTGGATTTCCTCCGGGAGCTCCGGTTTCCTCCCACACTCCAAAAATGTGCAGATTAGGTGAATTGGCCATGCTAAATTGCCTGTAGTGTTAGGTGCAGGGGTAAACGTAGGGGAATGGGTCTGGGTGGGTTGCACTTCGGCGGGTCGGTGTGGACTTGTTGGGCCGAATGGCCTGTTTCCACATTATAAGTATTCTAAAGCAATGAGCCATGACCTTATTTAATTGTGGAGTAGAGTCAAAGGGCCGAATGGCCCTCTCGTGTCCTTCAGCCCTATGTTCCATGTTCCCTTCAGACCTGCTACACAGGGGAGGATTTAGGCCACTCCGATGGTTAGGTGTAGTTTGGGAAATGTCCTTAGAAAATCCAGGCTCAGGCTGGAGTTAACCCCCCACCCCCAATTCCTCTATTCAGGCTTCCCTTCTCTGTAACTTCTGGCTCGAGATGTGGGTCATGTTACAAATCCAGATTCACTGTGAATACAGCCCTCATACCCCACCCAGGGTTAACTTAAACAAATCCGCTGCTCTTCCTGAATGCAACATTGTACAACACAACTTCCAGGAAAATAACCAGTGACTTTCCAAAAGCAGACATGAGAACTTATGAAATAGGAACAGGAGCAGGCTGTTCAGCCTCTCAAGCCAGCACTGACATTCAATTGGTACATGGCTGATCTACTCCACGGCTCAACTCCACTTTCCTGCTAACACCTTGTATCCCTTAACTTGCTGATGTGGCAAAAAACAATCCGCTTCGTATGTAAATACAGTCAGTGATCCATCCCGCACAACTCTCTGGGTTAGGGAATTCCAGACAGTCACTACCTTCAGAAAGAATACTTCTTTTTTTGCATCTCAGAATGAAATCAATACCTCCTATTCTGTTTCTATGTCCCAGAGTTCGAGACTCTGCCCAGGTGTGGAAGCACATCTACCTTTCCAAGCCCCCTCTGTATCTTGTACATTTCAGTAATATCACCCTCATTCATTTCAACCACAATTAATAATCGCCTTAACATTTTAGATGTACTCAATAATTCAACCATTTCATCCCAGGAACCCGCCTAATGTACCAACCTAGTTACTTGCTGCATCAGCATGCTGACGTTATGTTTCATACACAGGAACACTCCAAACCCTTTTTACTGCTCCGCTTTGAGAGTCCTCTTAATTAAATAAGAACCTGTCTTTTGGTTACTGGTGTCATCCACAAACTCGTATGTATATTGCACTCAGCTCGCCCCGTCAGGCTATCAGTATAGATTGTGAATAACTCTGGCCATCGGACTGATATTTGTATACTCCAGTTATTTTTTACTCCAGTACATTTTATCATAAACATCCATTAATCCTGACTCTCCGATTTCTATGTGTTTACCAACCGTCATCCCATGCTAATACATTATTCATCAAACTATGAGCAGCTGTCTTGTATAAGGACCTTAACTTTGTGATACCTTGTTGAAAATCTCTGGAAAGCCTCGTGTCTACTTGTTCCCTTTATCGCATCCCCTTGTTACATTCTCAGAGATCTCCAGAAAAAAAAACTGACATGATTTTGCAAGGCAAACTATAGTTTCACTTTCACAAGACCATGCTGACTCTGCGTGAAGCTTTTCTAAATGCCCTGCAAGTCCTTCCTTAATAACAGACTCTCGCAGATTCTCAGCAATATTGGAAAAGCTAAGTGGTTCCTGCTTTCTGTCTCAGTCCTTTCTTGAAGGCAGGCGCCACACTGGAGGATCTCCAATTTCGATGGAAAACTCCTGTAATCCAGTGACGTATGGAATATTTCACACAGTACCACTCGTCACTCTGTAACCACTTCTTTTAAAACTAGGTATGAATTATTGCTGACCTGTCTACCCCAACTCTTATCTGTTTGTTAAGATCCTTGTTCATTGTTTGGAGACAGTTCAAGAGCTTCCCTCCTATTGCAATTTTGTTTATATCATTGAAATACTTACAGTCTCTGTGAGGAATGATGTAAAATGCTGGTGTAAATTATCTGTTCCCTGCAGCCAGTTCCCCAGACACGCCCTCCAAGCGTCCTCAACATACTCTTCTGACTTAATTTCTAACTAAGGTCACACACCCATCTTGAAAGGTTTTTTTTATATATATACACGGAAAAGCTTGTGAAGCTTGTTTTTTATATTTGTTGCTAATTTACTTACATTATATCTTTACTTCATTTTTCTTCGCTTTCTAGATTCATACATAGAGCATAGAACAGTACAGCACAGAACAGGCCCTTCAGCCTGTTGCGCCGACCATTGATTCTCATGTATGTACCCTCAAATTTCTGTGACCATATGCATGTCCAGCAGTCTCTTAAATGTCCCCAATGACCTTGCTTCCACAACTGCTGCTGGCAACGCATTCCATGCTCTCACAACTCTCTGTGTAAAGAACCCGCCTCTGCTATCCCCTCTATAATTTAATTCAACCAGATTAAAACTATGACCCCTCGTGTTAGCCATTTCTGCCCTGAGAAACAGTCTCTCGCTATCGATTCTATCTATGCCACCCATTATCTTGTATACCTCAATTAGATCCCCTCTCCTCCTCCTTTTCTCCAATGAAAAAAGTCCGAGCTCAGTCAACCTCACTTCTTAAGATAAGCCCTCCAGTCCAGGCAGCATCCTGGTAAACCTCTTCTGAACCCTCTCCAAAGCATCCACATCTTTCCTATAATAGGGCGACCAGAACTGGACACAGTATTCCAAGTGCGGTCTAACCAATGTTTTATAGAACTGCAACAAGATCTCACGACTCTTAAACTCAATCCCCCGTTAATGAAAACCAAAACACCACATGCTTTCTTAACAACACTGTCCACTTGGGTGGCAATTTTAAGGGATCTATGAACCTGCACTCCAAGATCCCTCTGTTCCTCCACACTGCCAAGAATCCTATCCTTAATCCTGTACTCAGCTTTCAAATCCGACCTTCCAAAATGCATCACTTAGCACTTATCCAGGTTGAACTCCATCTGCCACCTCTCAAGACCCTCTCTGCATCCTGTCAATGTCCAGCTGCACCCTACAACAGCCCTTTATACTGTCAATGACACCTTCAACCTTTGTGTCGTCTGCAAACTTGCTGACCCATCCTTCAATCCCCTCATCCAAGTTATTAACAAAGATTACAAGCAGTAGAGGCCCAAGGACAGAGCCCTGTGGAACACCACTCACCACTGACCTCCAGGCAGAATATTTTCCTTCTACTACCACTCGCTGTCTTCTGTTGGCCAGCCAATTCTGTAGCCAGACAGCTAAGATCCCCTGTATCCCATTCCTCCTGACCTTCTGAATGAGCCAACATGGGGCACCTTATCAAATCTGGAAATGTGTTGCTGGAAAAGCGCAGCAGGTCAGGCAGCATCCTGGGAACAGGAGAATCGACGTTTCGGGCATAAGCCCTTCTTCAGGAATGGGGAAAGTTTGTCCAGGAAACTTATCAAATGCCTTGCTGAAGTCCATATACACCACATCCACAGCTCGACCCTCATCAACGTTTCTAGTCAAATCCTCAAAGAACTCGATAAGGTTTGTGAAGCATGACCTGCCCCTCACAAAGCCGTGCTGACTGCATTTAATCAAGCCATGCTCTTCCAGATGGTCATAAATCATATCCCTCAGAATCCTTTCTAACATCTTGCAGACGACAGGCATGAGACTTACTGGTCCATAATTGCCGGGATTTCCCTATTTCCTTTCTTGAAGAGAGGAATTACATTTGCCTCTCTCCAGTCCTCAGGTACGACTCCAGTGGAGAGCGAGGATGAAAAAATCTGAAGCAAGTGGCGAAGCAATTGCATTTCTCGTTTCCCAAAGAAGCCGAGGATAAATCCGGTTCGGGCCTGGCGACTAGTCAATCTTAATTTTTGACAAATTTTTCAGCACATCAGCTTCCTCTATCCCTATCCATTCCAGCATGCACATCGGCTTTTCAAAAGTTTAATTCACCACAAAGTTCGTTTGGCGTCAAATAGCGCAAATAGTCCCTTTGATCCAACGTGTCCATGCTCGCCAGGTTTTTCAAACTAAGTTAGCCCCATCTGCTTGCACTTGTCCTATATGCCTCTAAATGTTTCCCATTCATATGTTTGTTAAAATATCTTTGAAATTTTACAATTGTACTTGTATCTGCCATTCTCCCTCTGGAAGCTCATTCCATATACACACCAACTTCTGCATGAAAGACCTGCCCTTTTGTCCATTTTAAATCTTCCCCCTTTCACCTTAAAGCTATGTCCTCCATGTATGAACTTCCCTTTCCTATGAGAAAATGCCTTGTCTATTCACACTACCCATACCTCTCATGACTTTATAAGCTTCTATAATGTCACCCCTCAACCTCCGACACTCCATCTGATACTAACTTCAAGAACAAACATTTAAAGATAAGCATTGCAAATTCGAAATAATATTAAAAATGACAGGTAAACAACACTCAGCCCAAACCTCATACTGTGATTTGTTTTTCTCCATGTTATAATACTAAGGCAGCAGGAAACTCTTACTAGTTCGAAAAAGAAGTCAAACACCTAAATTCCTTTGTCTAAAGGGGGTGATGGTTTCTACAGTGAAAACGTATCTCTGGCCAGATCTATGTAACAAAGGGAATTCTTATACCACACGGTCAGCATGCAGTTACCTTTAGCAGAGTGAAATGAAGGCTGAATATATTATTTTGGATTTTGGATCTCAATGTGAATTCAGGGCAAAGGAGGAGAGGTGTTTTCAATAAGGTTTACTCCAAGAAGAAAACTTTCCAGAATGAGATGTGAGTGGGAGATGTAAAACAGCATGAATGGAGAGGCCTAGCCACATTGAGACCAGAGGCAAAGTGGCAGCACAAAACGCAGCTTGAAGATAGTTCAGGGAAGGTAGACTGGATCAAAGAGCTTCAGGTGAAGTGGGTAGGGACCATAATGTGAGAGAATGTGCTCTGCAATTGGAAGGGGAAAACCTGAAATCAGGAAGGGGAGACGAGCAAGGAAGAGGATGGAGCAACAATGGCAGGAGTTGCTGTGAGTAATTCAGGAAGCACAGCTGAAATTCATGCTTAGCATCTGCCAGTAGTCCCTGAAATAACCATCCTAAATCTGGCACGATATCAATGCTCATCAATTTGTTATTGAATGGTATCCTTGAGAGCTTTAGTCAACCATGGGTGGTTCATCTCCTTATCAAGTCCTTTTTGAACAGAAACAAAATAATTGCTGAACATATGGAATATCTGCTTGAATGTCTGCTCATGTATACCCACTGACCTTCTTCTGGGTCTCTATCCACATCACACTTTAGATCAGATGTGAGACAGAGCTCCTCCATTTAATGTCTGGTTCATTGCAATCACTCAGCGGGAACTTCTGCATGTTGCTGAATACACGATCAGCGGAGGCTGACTCCTTTCTCACAGATTCTCCGTCTCTGATGTTTCTGCTTGATGATGCCACTTTCCAGTGGGCGGCCTCTGACGTGAGCACTTTTCCTTCAAACCAGGAATCCCCGAACTACGGTGGACAGGGCCTTATGCTGTGACTGACCTATCTCCCGTGCTGCCGCACCAACTGCACCCCCAGTCACTTGTACTGTTTCAAAACAGTCTCCACACAGTTGGAGGCTGACATGGTGGCTGAGTGGTTAGCACTGCTGCCTCACAGTGCCAGGGATGCGGGCTTATTTCCAGCCTCGGGCGACTGTCTGTGTGGAGTTTGCATGTTTTCCCCGTGTCTGCGTGTGTTTCCTCCGGGTGCTCCGGTTTCCTCCCACAGTCCAAAGATGTGCAGGGCAGGTGAATTGGCCCCGCCGAAGTGCCCATAGTGTTAGATCCATTGGTCAGAGGAAAATGGGTCTGGGTGGGTTACTTTTCAGAGGGTCGGTATGGACTTGTTGGGGATTAATCTAATCTAATCACCACTGCTAAAAGCCCATTTATCTTTTACCACACTCTCTTTGACGTATCACCCGCTCGCCCACCTCTGTCAAGGGATTAAAATCCCATTTTCCAATCCTTTTCCGTTCTGAAGAAGTGTCACACTGGACTTGATAAACTAACTCGGTTTCGCTACCTCTGCAGATTCTGCCAGACATGCTGAGTTTCTCCAGGTTTGAATAGGCACAGCACAAAATTTTCAAATAAACGAACAATTATGGAGACTGGAAATAAAAACACAAATATTTCTGGAGAAACTGGGAGCTTTGTAGATGGGCCACTGGACCCGAAAGATGAACTCTGCTTTCATTCCACAAAACGCTGCCAGACCTGCTGACTTTCTTCAGTTACATCTGTTATTGAACAAGTTCCACAGATGCCTGTCAAAGGTGCTCAAAAGCCCAGTCCAATACCGAGCGCTGTGTACCAGGGAAGTGAACAATAACACGAGGTGCACAGATTCATTGGCTCTGAAGGTGCATAAGGCTGCATCACAGGCACTGCAGAGCTCTTCATCATGGTCAGGGAGAGAAACAGAGGGATACACATTCATTTTAAATATAGAAGATATCATTGCGGGAATGGAAAAGATTTAGATGAATATGTTAAAGAGTTTAAGAAATGTAACAAATTGGAGGTGTGACACCATGGAGAAATCCTAACAGAATGAGAATATGAAAATGGAAATGTTACCACATCAGACACCAGGGTAGATCACTGAGTGCAGTGCTGATGGGTGAATGGGTCTCGGTGTGAATTGGGAAACAGTCAGTAGAATTGAATTACAGATATTGCAGCTCAGACTGGGCATTTATGCGATGATGTAAATCACAGCAGCAGCAGCAGAATTGTGTTTAATCACATTCTGTAACTTTTTCCCTGGGATAATCTCTCAATCTACCATCAAGCTGATCCAAGGTTCAGTTAGGAGCGTGGGTGAGCATGCCAGAGTCAGAACCATGTGTACCTTAACCTGATGACAAACCATTAAAGCCAAGGTACTTGACCGGTTACATTCCAAATAGCAGGACTAACATCTGATGGAGAGGGCAAAATTATCTCAAGACCAACGGATCAGATCTAAGCTTTGCATTCCTGCAACATCCTATTATAAATGTCAATGGACTATTCAACCACTTACTGGAGGAGAGGACTCCACAAGTATCTCCATCCTAAATTATGGAACAATCCTATACATCAGTGTAAAAGATAAGGATGTCATGTCTGCACCATCCTCAGCCAGAAGTGTTGAGTGGATGATCCACCTCACCCTCATCATGATGCCCACAGAATCACAGATGCCAGTCTTTAATCGATTCGATTCGCTGCACGTGACATTAAGAAACAGCTGAACAGTAGATACGACAAAGGCAATGGGTCCTCACCCCATTCCTGCAATAGGACTTGTGCTGCACAACAAGCCGTGTCCCTGGTGAAGCTGTTTCATTCCAGCTCCAACTCTGATATCTCCCTGGCAATGTGGAACGTTACTCAACTATATCCAATCCCTGAAGAGGGGAATAACTACAATCTGTCCAATTACCAGTAAAGGACAAATCTGACATTGAGTGAGAGCAGTGAAGGATGACCAGACTGATCTCTGGGAAGACAGGCTTGTTGTGGGAGCAGAGTTTGGGGCGATTGTGCCTGTATTCCATGGGGTTTCGGAAAATGAGTGGTGATCTCAGTGAAATATTTAAAATTCTGACAGGGTGAGACAGATTGGAAGCAGGGATGATAATTCCCCTGACTGGGACTTCAAAAAACAAGGGTCCACAACATTAGGTACAGACAGGCCACTCTGCATTGAGATGAGAATAAATATCTTCACTCAGAGACTGGTGAACCTGGTGAATTCTTTCGCACATAAGGCTGTGGAATCCAAGGCACTGAATGTAAATGAGGATTTCTGGAAATTAAAGGGATAGACAGAGAGCAGGATTATGGTGTGAAGATAGAGGATCAGATATCATTCCAGGTTTTTCTCCATTAACACTGTAGTTATATTCCAGTGGAACACCGTGTTGTAGAAAATCATGTTGTCAGATGTGTCCTTTATTGTCGGGGTTGTACTTTATAAGGTAAGGAGATCAAAACTGCACACAATAATGATTGAGATAGGGTCTCACCGAGGGCCTGTACAGCTACAGTAAGACACCCGTACTGCTGTACTCAAATACGCCTGAAATGAAGGTCAACGCACCATTTTTCTTCCAAAATATTTTCTATTCCTGCAATATTGCTTTCAGTAACTGGTGTACAAGAAGATCCAAATCCTTTTCAAAGTTACAGTTACCCATTTGGTGGGTCTATGCACACTGATCAGTGTGTCAGTGCCATTCCCAGTATTGACTTCTGGTTTTAGAACTCACAGCCCTGCATGGTATTCAGAGGTCTGCGCAGAAGGAAACAAAAATGCCGCTTAAGTTCCTTTATAGATCAACATTTTTCAATCAATCCATTTTGAAGTGATAGGCTGGCATTCTATTGTTCCCAACAAAGTGCACAAAATCACATCTCCCCACCCACCCCCATTGCTCTCCATCGGCCACATAGTTGCCCAGTCACTCCAGTTGCAAAATGTGTTGCTGGAAAAGCGCAGCAGGTCAGGCAGTATTCAAGGAGCAGGAGAATCGACGTTTTGGGAATAAGCCCTGAAGACGGGCTGATTCCTGAAACGTCGATTATCCTGCTCAATGGATGCTGCCTGACTTGCTGCGCTTTTCCAGCAAGACATTTTTCAGCTCTGATGTCCAGCATCGGCAGTCCTCACTTTTTCCCAGTCACTCCAGTTGTCTCAATCACCTTGGACCTTTTTTTACATCCTGTTCACCCACTCACAATACAACATTGTTTAATGCCATCAGCAGACCTAGGAATATTGTATTTGAGCCCCTCAACCAAAGATATTATGTGTATTGGGAATAGCTGGGTCCCAAACCCTAATCCTTGCTATATCCTCCAAGCCTTCCATTTTATAAAAACTGTTTTATTCCTACTCACTGTTTACTGCCAGCTCTCCCATTCTAAAACCATGGCCATATATTAGCCCGAGTCCCAGAGGATTCAAATTTGCACAATAGGCTTTATCAAAAATCTTTCTGAAAATCCAATCGTAATACATTGATAGCTTCTCCATAGATTTGCTAAAATGCACTTTCTCAAATATGATTCCCATTTCATAAATCTATGTTGACTTTGTCTATGCCCATTATGTTCAGTTTCAATACTTTCTCTAGAACGGTTTAGTTGCCAATTTCATTCTATTCTCTTTTTCTCACCAGACTAACGTTTCATGGTATTGCTGGGATTTTTTTTTTTTTTGCTTTGTAATCTTCTGTGAAGACAGAATGAAGTAGTTGCTACATAGTTCTGCCATTTCCCTGATCTCCTTTCTCCATTCTCTGGTTTCAGACTGTACTGAGCTGCAATTGCTTTATCTTACCTTTCACACTGGCATATCTTTAGAAGCTATTACAATTCACTGTACAACTCTCATTGATATACTCTGCAGAAAAGCATCAATTTCTGTCTTAAACAGTTTAATGATGAGCATTCCACAATCATACAATCACAGAAACACAGACTCTGTATTGTCCAAAAAGAGCACGATCTACATTAGTTCCACTTTCTGACATGAGGCCCAGTACCAGGCTTGTTACGACACTGCAAATACTCGTCCAAGTACTTTATAATTGTCGTGGAGTTACCCGTAACAACCATTCTCTCTCTTCTGGACCCCAACATCCTCTGGGTGACAAAATATCTTTAAAGTCTCTGTTAACCTCAAGCAGTTCACTTGTTCCCTTGTTCTTGACTAAAAGGAACATCTGCTGTCTATCCACTCTGTCCATGCCCCTCGTAACCTTATCCTTCTGAATCACGTCGCCTCAGCCTCCTCTGCTCCAAAGTAAACAACCCGAGTTTACCCAGCCTATCTCCATAGCTGATATGGTCGTTCCCAGGGAACATCCTGGTGAATCCCCACCAAACCCCACCCTCTCAGTGTAATGACATTCTTTCATGATGTGGTATCCAGAACTGCACACTGCATACCATCTTGCCCGAAACAAGCCACTGTATAACTCTTATAATCTATGTCTACGACTCCTAAGCCTTTTTATCTCGACTATTAACCTGTCCAGTTACATTCAGGCATGTGAGGAAAAGCACCGTCTGAGATTCCTAGTGTGCTGCCATTCATTGAGTCCTCCCCTGCCTGGTTCCTGTTTCCAAAGTGCATCAACTCATATTTATCAGGGTTGCATTCCATCTGCCATCGATCTGCACTTCTGACCATTCCATTTGTATCTTCCTGCAATAAAAGGCCTTCCTCCTCACTGCCAAACACCCAGCCAACTCTTTCCTCCACGCTCTCATCTCCATCATTTATGACAACCATAAATGATAAAGTTAAAAATCACACAAAACCAGTTTACAGTCCAAAAGGTTTATTCGCTCGTACTAAGTTTCGAAGTGCTGCTTCTTCATCAGGTGGCTGTGCACTTTGAAAGCTTGTGCCTCCAATTAAACTTGTTGGACTATAACCTAGAGTTGTGTGATTTTTAACTTTGTCGACCCCAATCCAACAACAACTCCTCTGAATCACAAATATTTGCTTGGAACCCTTCCATTCATCTAATATGCTTGGAACATATTTAATACTTATATTGGTGCCTTATTTCTGACATTTTGATGCAAAGTAAATCTGTTTTGTCAGACTTAGCAAAGCTCAATTTAGTTACATTGTCAAGTACTACCCTGTCACTGATATAAATTGACTTTATGTCTTTAGTTCCATAAGCTCCATCCGATCACTTGGTTTTCTGGGTGATTTTCTGGATCCTCCTCCATGAAGACAGATACAAAGTAACTGGTTATTTTCTTGGCCATTTCCTTGTTCTCCACAATAAACTCTCCTCTCCCGATTACAAATTTCCACATTTGACATTGCTTCTATTTTGTTTCCTTTGAAATATAAATAGTAGATTGATGCAGTCTTTGTGTTCCTGTTTGTTAGCATGCATGTTCGCTTTTAGATTTCCTTTTCAGTTTCATAGCCCTCCTATTCTGGATCATCAATTTCTGAGAATTCTCAGGTTTCCACAATTTCTGGAATTCTTCTGCAGTCGCTTCCTATGATTAATATAATCGTTAATTTGTTACGTTTACCATCATTAAGTCACTTGCTCACTCTTTGGTGTTTTTAAGTTCAAGAAAGAGATGCATTTTCCGACTTGGCAGTACTTCTATAAATCTCCTGATCCAGTCCAGATCTATTCAGGAACTCTGCAGGAGGACAGAGAAGAAATTACGGGAGCCCTGGTTGGTACTTTTCCAACCTCGCTGCCCAACTGGTGAGGTCCCGGTGGACTGGAGGATAGCGAATGCTCTGCCCTTATTCAAAGAGGACTACAAAGATAAACCTGGGAGCTATAAACTTGTAGAATTAACATCTGTACTAGGTAATTATTTGAGAAGATTCTGAGATAAGATATACAGAGTAACCTCGATTATCCAATTGAGATGGACGGAGCACTATTTCATTCAGATAATTGATTATTTGGTTAATTGATCTACTTTGGGGCTTGGAGTTTTCTGTGAAGTCTGCTCCCCGTTCAGAAGACAAGGCAAAAGCAATCGGCGCGCGAGACCCCACGCCACGTCTGCTCCCACCCCGCCCTGGCCACTCCCACTATGCCCCATATATGCCCCGCCCACCCCGAACCCTGTCCGCGCCCACCCCACGCCCCTGTCTGCCGCCACGCACCCCCAAACCGCCTGATTCCACAGCCCCACCCGCCCGCCCACATCCTAATCCCCTCCCACTCCGTGCCACCGCCTGCCCACGCCCGCCCCAACCCTGACTGCTCCCACACTAATCCTGCTCCCCATCAGCCCATAATCCTGTCCAACGCCACACCGGTCTGCCCATGCCCGTTCCTAACCCTGCAACACCAACTTCGGTCCCCTAACCCCGCACACCCAAACATCCCCACCTATCGTCCAAACCCTTTCCACATCCCCGCACACCTCTAACCCTGCGCCCCCAATCCCTCACTCCCAAACCCCACACCCCCAACCATCCCTACTCACCTTCAAACTCCCGTCCGCGCCCCCATCCGCCTCCCCCAGGGCAGGCGACTGTACATCAACAGGACTGCTGTTGCTGCTGTCTTTGTGGGGTAAGTCTTCAAATAGCACACACACACACACACGCGCGCGCGTTTTGAAAAGTTCCACCTTTGCTGTGTACAGGATGATGTTGTCCCAGTTATCTGGGGAAGGGGTGTTTCGGGTAAACCTCTGTGTAGAACTCCAGGGAAAGTGTGGGGTGGGAGAGAGAGAGAGAAGGTGGGAGATCAGTCTTTTGGAGACGGTGCCTGGACTGTACTTGGCAGCATTTTAGTAAGACAAGTTTTTTAAAAAAATCATTTTACCTGCAAACAAAAGAAGCAATCAGGGTTGAAAGACACAATGTTTCTATCGAGACCTTGAGGTCCTCTTTGGATAATCCAAATTTCGGATAATTGATATTTGGACAATCGTGGTTCCTCTGTCCATGCACTTGAAAGACAGGGTTTGATTAGCAGCCGTCAGCAAGGCTTTTGTGCAATAGAGATCATGGATCTCAACCTTGTTACAGTGCTTTGATAAAGTGACGAGGAACAGTGATGAGGGCAGAATGTTATACATAGCCTATATAGATTTAAGTAAAGCCTTTGATACGGTTGCAGAAGATCAGCTACTCTGGAATGTTTGATCACCTGGAATCCGGGGGAACTGGTATATTAGATACACGATTGGCTTGGTGGTAGGAAGCAGAGGGTAATATAGGAAATATGCTTGTCGGACTGGAGGCCTGTGAATAGTGGAATACCTCAGGGGAATGTGCTGGGGACATTGTTTATTTCTATATATATGTGTGTATATTATATTTATATTCTCTCATCTAGGTCATAGATGTATGTAATATGTGTGTGTATGTATATATATATATATATATATATATATATATATATATATATATACATATATATATATAAACATATTACATACATCTATGATCTAGATGAGAATGCACAGGCATGATTTGCAAGTTTGATGACGACTCTAAAATAGGCAGCATTATGGAGAGTGGGGAAGGTTGTCAGGAATTTCAGAAATTTCAGCAGTACCTTGATCAGCTGGAGAAGTGGACTGAGAAATGGAAAATGCAGTTTAATACAGATCGGTGTAAGTACTTGCTGTTTAGAAAGTCGAGTTAAGGTTGGAGTTTCATGGTGAATGGTGGGGCCTTCAGGAATGTAGTGGAGCAGAGGGACATTGGAGTTCAGGTGCACGGTGCTCTGAAAGTTGATTCACAGGTAGACAGGGCAGTGAAGAAGGCTTTAATACACTGGCCTTCATCAGTCAGAGCACTGAGTATTGAAGTTAAGGAGTTACGTTGCAGTTATACAGGACGCTGGTATGGCATTATTTGAAGCGTCATGATCAGTTTTGTTCACTTTGCTATAGGAAGGATGTTAGTAAACTGGAAAGAGTGCAGAGGAAATTTACAAGGATGTTGCCAAGATCTTAATGATCTGCGTTATGGGGAGAGGTTGGACAAGCTAGAACTTTTTACTTTAGAGTATATGAGACTGAGGGGGATCTTATGGACGCTTAAAAGGTCACAGGAGGCATGGATGGAGTGAATGCACCCAGTATTTTCTTCACAGGGTTGGGCAGCAATCACGGACTAGAGGGCATCAGTTTAAGGTCAGGAGGTAAGAATAAAAGGGAAGCTGACGAGCAATGATTTTTACACACATCTTGGTATGCATATGGAATGAGCTGCCAGGGGAAGTGGTTGAGGTGGATACATTAACAACACTTAAAAAGCATTTGTACAAATACATGGATAGGAAAGGATTAGAAGGATACAGGGCAATGGCAGTGAAATGGGTTGGTGTGAGTGGACGTTTTGTTCAGAATGGACCACTTTGAGCTGAAGGACCTGTGTCCGTGCTCTAGTACTCTATGACTCAAACAACCATTGCTTGTCTCCTAGGGAATGTTATATTGTACTTTCCCAATTTACTGGAGCGAGCTTAACCCTCTAACCTCCAGGCTTCCATGATATTTGACCAGAATGTTCACACATTCGATAATGCATGTGGACGCCATGTAAAATGCACCTCATTAAAGTCACTATTCCTCAAAAGCTGCTTCAGAGTAAGATTAGTAATTAGTCTTTTGTACCACACAACATCAATTCCGAAATAACCTGCTCTCCAATTTGGTTCACAACATGCATTTCAACCCACCTTTTCTACACTTATGGAATTTATTTTTCACAGCATGAGCAGTCATTTAGTTAACGCAGTTTAGATACAACTTGAGACCATCCAATAAGACTGCAGCATTCACAAGACTTGCATGTGTAATTTCCAGAGCACATGATGTTCAGATTTTCTGCTACTGTTTTGGTTTATATACATAAAACATCAGTGTTTGCTTCTCCTTGCTATTTGTAAGCTCTACCTAAACTGATTCCGTGAAAGCTGAGGGACATGGTCCGTGTCGTTATTGATCGACATGGACAAGACATTTGACGAGGCTCATCTCGACGCTGGGATGATCTGAATAAATGTTCAACAATAAAGCATAAGCATCAATAATCTACGCTACTCTGCCAGAATAAGTGTCAATGTATTCTGTCTGCTTCCTCACACTCACTGTATATCTGTTATAGCACCTACCCCCGAACAAGGCTAAAGCTCTATCTCCAAATAAGGCTCAGGCACTAACACTCTCACTATTGAATTCAGCACCTTTCTTCCCTCATTTTCTCCGTCACTTATGCAATAGCCTCCACACTAATAACACGACGTGGATATAACACTGTAAACTGACTCACTCAGGACTCCTCATCATGGCACCCACCTGTACAAGCACTAACAGCAGGGCCACCCTCACACCCTCCCTCACTTTCTCCCAATCCAGAAGAATAAGCCTGGAACAGGACAGAAAAAGGCCATCCCAGGTGGTGGGGTGCCTGACTTCTGTTCCCTCTCCCCTCCCCACGCCATGTGGGGAGGACCTTGGGAGGAGACAAAGGGGACCGGGATGACTTGTGTGGAGATTCTGAAATATCTACGTCCCACCAACCGAATAAGGAGCAATGATCAGCGAAGGGCAATTCTCACTTTAAGCCCACTGGCAGTTCCAATGTCAGCTTTCTCACTCTCAAAAATAAAGAGATACCTCACTGCACAGAGATGCAGGCATAGAATTACATAGAAATATTGGTAAATACCCCAATATACTAACATGTACAATGTGAACAAGGAGAAAAGCATACACACACATAGAAGCACACAAAAACATATAAAGTCACACAAAATAGAAACAAACACAGGCGGATACACAGACAGACGTAGGCAAACAAATACTCATATAACAAGCAGATGGACACACACAGACACTCGTCTCATTAAGGCACAAATAGATCAGTTTGTTTTTTATTTATAAGGGGCAAAAGGCAAAAGAATGATGTTGAGGAACAAATAAGAAATTATTGAACGGCATATCAGACACTTTGGGTCGAATAGCCTAATTCTGCTCCTTTTCTAATTCTTGTGTGGTGTGATGCTATCAGGTATTCTCTTTCTGAGACAGCAGCAGAGGCTGGATTTGATAAGTATTTGATCGGAAAGAGACAGTGGGAATGTGGGACAGGTTTGGAGTGCGGAATTGTGTCTGTCTATTCTGAAAAATGGTGGTGAGTTGATGTTGGGTTAACACAGTTTAAAATAACGGGTCCCGCAATGAAATAGTAGTGTGCTCTCTGTGATGTCCTCATCCTCAGGGAGCAGTAACGACTTGGTTATTGAAGATATTCAAGGTTCAGCTCGACTGATCTTTGCTGGACAGGAAAGTCAATGTTTATTGGGCACAGACAGGAGACGGATGGTCAGACACACTCGGATCAGCCATGAGCATTCTGACTGGTGGCGCCAAATGGCCAACTACTGCCCCTACCCCATCTGTTGTTCTCTCAATCCACCTTCGAGGCTGTTACAGAGGTATACGGCTGCCCTACCCCATCTGCTGTTCTCTCAATCCACCTTCGACGCTATTACAGAGATATACCACTGTTCCTACTCCATTAGTTGTTCTCTCAATCCACCCTCGAGGCTGTTACAGAGATATATTGCTGCCCCTACCCCATGTGTTGTTCTCTGTCCACACCTTGATGCTGGTACAGGGTAGGGGACTACCCCATTGTGTCAGACAGAATTGTTAAATTGAGACGGGAGGAGACCATTCTGCACCTCGAAGGAGTTACACATGAATATAGAATGAAGTAATTCAGCTCGTTGAGTACATTACACAGCCCGGGAGGAGGCCATTCAACCCGCTTGACTGATGCATAGGAACAAGGAAGCTGTCGCGAACAGAAAATAGAGTAGAGATACATGTTCATTTTCAGGTTGCAAGACTGTAACTGATGGAGTGCCTCAGAGATCACTGTGGGGTCATCAATGAGCAGTAATCTGTATCAAAGGTCTGGAAGAAGGGGACTACAGGGGTTCAAGCCCAATTAGCTCGTAAACCAAGATGGTCATTCAATATGTCGTCAAATGAAGTTAGTGAGTCTGCATTGTGATACAGACAGGGAAAGTTAGTGAGCAAGACCTCAGCAGAAATAACATAATGTGAGTTGTCTATTTTGGAAGGAAAGTTAAAACGATGGTAGTCAGTTTAAATGGGGAAAGATTGCAGAACTCTGTGATATAGGCAGTTTCCATGTTCCTGATACATGAATCATATGACGTCATTCTGCAGATGCAGCAAGTTATTTAGAAGGTCAGTGGAATGATGCTGTTTCTGGCTTAGGGAATTGCTGAGACCACATCTAAAACATTATGTGCAATTTTGGTCCACTAAACTAAAAAAAGGATATAATTCTTTTAGAAGATTTTCAAAGCTGTTTCCCTTTACTCATTCCTGGAATGAAGGCCTTTTGTTCTGGGAATTATCAGTTTCGATCTTGGATGAGAAATTTTATTGAGCCATACATGACGTTCTGGAAAGTCTATCAGCTGGATGTACGTTTTCTCTTGTTAAGGAGACTAAATCTAGAGAATAGATTTTAGAATAAGATGTATTGATATTAACGCACGTATTATGAAGACATAGACCAATATTTACAAATTACGCAGATGTATATAAACATGTCAAGTTATAAAACGGGGACGTTTGTTTGCTAATGAAAGCCACAATGTACAATAACAGCGATGATGCACCTGCATATAGCCCATTATAATCTTTTCCAGAGAATGTTCATGGAGATTGTAAATGGCCCAGTTTGATGTTCGGTTGACATTATTGAACGGTTCAACACAGAGTGGAAGAAATAATGTTCCAAAGCTAAGAAGGAGCAGCCGATTGATCCCTCTCTCTTACTTTGTTCCGCCCGATAGCAAAGTGTGAGACCAGAAAATCCCCGATTTATGTTTACCACTTATGAAGGACTCCTGACAAGGATTCATTGAAATCTCTTCACAGCCCGAAGCAAAGGGAATTCAGCCTAATCCTACTGTTCCAGAAAGAAATTCCAATACCAACAGCTTGTGTGAGTAGAATAACTTCAAAGGCAGAATAAAATTTGGGACACTATTATTTTACCATTTGTTATGAGTTCAAATTCCTGTATCTCATATTTTTATCGAAAATGACCCACTCTGAGACCAATGCCATTGGTCATATCCCTAAGCTGATTCCATTTAAAATTTGTTGTAACCAGTGGAGGAATGGGATTGGAAAAGGAAACAGTGATCCTCCAACATTGTTTGGAGCACAAATGGGAAATTCTCAAAGTGCTGTTCGAGTGGGAATTCACTTTCTCAGACTTTTGTGGTGCTTGGATGTTTGTACTTATTCAAAGTTGTGCTGTATTCAAACATTCGACAGACAAGTGAATGTAGGAAATGGTTTACAGACAGAAAAGTGCTGCTGAGATCACAATCAGATCAGCTAAGATCTTACACCTGGAGTTGCAGTGACAAAGTGTCTAATGAACAACGCCTGCTCCTCAGTCCTATGTTCCTATGATCTACTCAGACCATCAAACCTCCTGCACTGGCGCAGATGAGGGCAACTTGCTCCAAATACATGCTCCTGCTCCTTTGATGCTGCCTGACCTGCTGCACTTTTCCAGCAACACATTTTTTCAGCTCTGATCTCCAGCATCGTTAGTCTTCACTTTCTCCAAATACATGGTCCACAGTAACACAGGATCTCATTCAGTCTCTCAAGACTGTCACAGACAGTTTGGAGTGGTTTGGAAAATGTTCTTGGGAAATCGAGGATGGGTTCGAAAGATGCCTCTGGTCTCTTCACACAGTGCCTCCTCTCTGCAAATTGTGCTTCATTTGTTGGTTATGGTGTACACCCAGATTCACTGTGAATACAGCACCCATACCTCACTCAGAGATGACTCACAAAATACTTTTTCTCGCTGACTGCAAAATTCATTAACAGAACGTTCAGGAAAATTGCAATCATTAATGTTGTAATTACAGAATATGAGAACATAAGGAATAGGATCAGTCAATTTGGACGATCATGCTATTGTATGTGATCATGGCTGATCTACCGTTAGCATTAACACCTCTTTAATGCCCAATTCTTCACACCCCTCAGGTCTCTGACAGTCAAAAATCCATCTACCTCCTCTTTAAATACTTTCAGTGATGTAGCTCTCCTAGCTCTCTCGACCAGATAATTCCTCACGTTCATTACCCTCTGTGAGAGCAAATCTCTCCCCATACCTACACCGTCATCTATTGATATGAAACAGAGCGGAACACAGTGGCCCAGAAAAGAGTGAATGGCCTTCATATCAAGGCAGTTTTTGACAGAGGATGTCATCGGGACCATCTACTTATTTGAGCTTAATGGGAATCATGTGTAACCAGCCCACTGCTTGGGGTCTTTCAGAGCACAAAGGCAGATGCTTGTGGTCGGTGGCCGACATCCTCTCAATCCTGGGACATCTCTTCAGGATATCCTCAGGGTAGTTTCCTCAGCACAGACATTTTCAGCTGCTTCATCAATGTCTGCACCCCCACCCCAGCACCCCTACGCCATTTTGTCCCCTCCCCAGCTCCTGAACCAGTTTATGTCCATGTGCAGCAAGACCCGGACAGCATTCCGGTTTGTGCTGTTAAAGTAAAATTCATGTAACAGCACGGCCAGGCACTACACATTTCCACAGTTAAAAGATTAGCTCATTCAGCATCTCAAGCTGGTTACACACGGACATGTGGAAGCCATTCAGCCCATCGCAACAACTGAACAGGACGAGTGACAACACATTCAATTCTCCTGGCTGTTCCATAGGAAGAGGAGGGGTCTAGTTAGTACATCGAACTGTGAAACAGGAACAGCAGAGCTCATTCAGTCGCTTGAACCTGTTGCATGGGACGAGGTGGAGGCTATTCAGCCCCTCGAGACACTTATACTGGAATAGGAGGGTGTCATAGATGCTCCAACATGACAAACCCAAGAATGCACGTAGAAGTCTCCACGATGTTCCTCGTGACTCCGTTGCCTGTGGTGCATATAATACTTTAACGTGGTTTACTGGCAGTGAGGAAGGAAGCCAGACGTTTTGTGCCAAGTCTCAAGTCGGCATTTTCCATCTCCGAGAACACAGGCCCATGTTCTCCATCAAGGTAAGAAGCTGGTAGGAATAGCTAACTGTTTTTGAATGAAGGTATTGTGGCTGCTGTCAGGATTAAGCATAACATGACGTTCAGTGGAGCATCACACACCAAATGAACTGTTTTAATATATGGATAGTTTATTCAAAGGCTGACCCTCAGTCTTTCTCAATCGGCATGGGGAGTAGTGTGGTGTGAGGAGAATATTCTCAGAGGCTCTAAAACTATCGACTATCATGTAACCCGAGTTAAATGGAAGCCATGGAATTTAATGACCGGATCAGTGTCTGCTCAGAACATCATTAGTGACTGTCGCTTTCCATCAAGGTTCAATACAATCACTTCTCATTCTCTCACAGCGCTACAGATTAATCTTCACTCACTCCTCATTGGTAACATCAGACCAGGGATTAGTCTGGTGATACTTCGTTACACTGTATCTGCGGCAAGCGTTCATTCTTTATAAGGGAGAGAAAACCAGTCCATAATATCGCAAAGACTGCCTCAACAACACTCTCAGGGTTGATCACAATAACTAATTTTCCTCACTTAGACACCTCCGTTTCTTTTTTGTTCTATAAAAACCGTATTTCCTCTCTATGCACTGGGAATGATGTGGAATTTAGAAGTTCCTTACATCTGTATGTCAGCATCAATAAAGCCAGCACCAGAGATGCTAATGGAGATGAACATCATTCTCGGGGAGAGACGAAAACAAAATTCCCTTGAAACAAGGAATGGTCACCTACCTGAATGGGAATGAGCTGTAGAAATATGGTAAACAGGCAGAGGTAGGGAGTTATCTTTCCTTTCGTTCTTCCCTCACAGGATGTGTGCAGCCCTGATCAGGCCAGCATGTTATGCTGATTTTGAACTGAGTGGCTGGTTCAGCTGTTCCACAGGATCATAAAGGATAAACGACATTGCTGTGGGTTTGCAGTCACACATACACCTGACGAGGGAGGATGATCATTGCCGCCTCAAGGACATGAGATAAGCAGATAGGCTTTTTATAAATAATGATGATGGTTTCATTTCAATGGCACCAATTACCTTCATGAGATATCAACTCTAGTTTGTGAGTGAATGACTTGAGAAACATGCACTATCTTCCCGTCTGACAGAGTCTGCGCAGAGAACAAGAGAAACATCTCAAATGCAATTATTTTGCAATTGATATGTAGTCATAAGAGTCTTGAAACAGGTGAATTCGGTTTTAACAAAGTCACAAATGATGGTTTACTCAGAAAATGCAATGAGGCTGAGGAAGAGACTGGGGTACCGTGTTGGTGGTATCGGACAGGATTAGTGAATGGGAAGGTTATGGAAATGTGCATCTGTGCAGGGCTAGAAGGATTATGGAGTTTTAGAACAGTCTATTTCCTGCCCGCATATTGGTGAGTAATTTGTAAATAGTAATTTACAAGTTATTATTTCTAACGAATGAAATGTTTGATTGGAACTGAAAATTTTGACTTTCAACTTTTCATATTTTAAATAATATGAACAGCAATTCAGTTTAACCTGCTAGAATGAACAGTTAGATTGCCTTACCAGGAACATCAACTATCGTGAGGATGGGATAGTAACCACCTTGAATAATTCAAAGGATATCCTGGATCCCTGATGCTATTGATATCCAAGGCTGGGAAAGCCAGTAACGACCTGAGGATACTCCTGTCCGTTGTTGGAACATTCCAGTCTAATGTTCTCAGATTCTGAACTCTTCTCCCCCTGTCTCTGGAGCTGCTGATCCCTGTTAGTGCTGTCAGTGATCCTCTCGCTCTTACTTTGGGATAACACATGGAGTACAGTTCAATACTGTTTTATTAAAACACAACAAAGATTAAAATTTACAGATTCTGGATGGGATATGTGAGGATGACTGAGGGAACAAATGTTGGGGTTGGTAGATCAATTGAGTGTTACCATTCAATCTGCCTTGGATATGGGAGCAATCCAGGAGGTTTATCGAAACATCAACATGCTTCTCTATTTATAAATGGAAACATATATCCTACAACTACTGCTCAGATATTACAGTATCAGTATGAGAGAACTTTGATAGTCCATGATCTGAAGAAAAAAATGTTCCTAAGACAACGTGAGGTTAAAGCAGACAGACGGCATTATGTTAGCCTGGAATTGTACCTAAGAGACAATCGTGACTGCAGATGCTGGAGAATTTAGTGTTGATAAAATGTGGCGGTGGAAAATGCATTACAGGTCAGGCAGCATCCGAGGAGCAAGACAGTCAACATTTCAGACAGGACCCTTCTTCAGAACTGCGAAGGGGGAAAGAGGCTGGTGGGGGTGAGGCTAGGGGAAAGGTAGGCGCTACGTGGACGAAGGTAGGAGGTGATAGTGATAGGTCGGTGGAAAGTGTGAAGTGGATAGGTGGGAAGGAAGATGGACGGGTAGGTCCCCTCGAGAGGGCGGATATGAGTCAGAGGGTTGGATCTGGGATCTGGGTGGGTGAGGGGAGATTTGTAAATCAGAAAATCCAATGTTCATGCCGTGTGTTTCTAGGCTCCTGAGGCAGAAGATGAGGTGATGCTGGCAACATTCTGGGAAATCTCCTCTGAACACTCTCCAGCTTGATAATATCCTTCCTATAACAGCACTGCACACGGTACAACGGAAGAGGCTTTATCAATATCTGGCACAATCTCAGCAATCCCAACTTTTAAAGTCAATGACCTGAGCAATGAAGTAACCCAAAGCACCCTGTCTATATGTGCCCCAACCTTCAAAAACATATACCTACATTCTTGGATCACTGTGTTCTATTACTCTAACAACACACTAAAATTAATTGTATAAGCAAATCCCTTGGTTTGTTGAACCAAAATACAATACCTCAGATTTTTCCAAGTTAAACTCCATCTGCCATGCCCCAGCCCAGTGAGTGTTTTTAATGCTCCCTCAACCTCCCCATTCAGATTTAAAAGACCCTCCCCTCACCAGAAGTCCAACAGACACCAATCTTGAGTTTCCCAAAGACCCAGAGCTTGGTTTGCCTCGTGCGGGCAGAGGGAAGAATGGTTAAGGAGAGGTTGGAAAGTAAACTGTTGCCTTGTATCACTTAATGAGTTTAGGACGACGGAAGCCACATGCCTGAGGTTGGAAATAGTGACCAGCTACACAGGAACAGGGAAGCCCTGACTAACTAGCTAGAAATACAGAGAAGAGATATGTTTCAGCTTGGAAAGCTGTAACTAGTGTAATTCCTCACTTTCTCCCCTAATTCCTCAGGGATCAGTGTGAGCTTATCAACAGTATATAATCTAGGTTTATGCCTTGGATGAAGGGGCTGAATGGACTGGAGCTGAGTTTGTTCATACAACAGGAGAAACAGTCAAAAGGTGTCAAGTGGAGGCAGAGCATCTGCCATGGGATACAGACAGGGGAGGGAAGTGAGTAAACCTGCAGCAAAAAAAAGCAGTACAATGTGGGTGACTGGAACTTTGTGTTTTGGGGAAATAACAAAACAGCAGTAAATAATTTAAATGGAGAGAGAATGCAGAACTTGGTGGTATACAGGGATTTGTGTGTCTTAGTAGATGAATCACATCAAGTTACTGTGAAGATGCATCAATTGATTTGGAAGGGAAACGGAATGAAGCTGTTTCATGCAATGGGTATCGGCTTTGAAATTAGGATGTTTCCCTGCATCGGAGAAGGCATTGCGGAGACCACATCTGACGTAAAGTTTGAAGTTATGATCCCCACAACTGAAAAAAAAAGCGAAATTGTTTTCAAACATTACAAAGATGCTTATCTTTACTCGGCCTTGGGATGAAGGCATTATGTTATGAAGGATTACCAGTTTCGGCCTGAAAAAGAGAGATGTTCTTATTGACCATATACGATCATGAGGTGCGTGCAGCTGGTGAATACCTGATGGACATTTCCTCTTGTGTGGGAGAATAAAACTGGGGATGTAATTTAAGAATAAGACAGATTCTGAGGCAAGGTCACTGGACCAGAAATGTTAACTCTCGTTTCTCTTCAGACATGCTGCCTGACGTGCTAAGCATTTCCAGCAATTTTTGTATTTATTTAAGAATAGAACATATTCATTTTAACGCAGATATTGTGAAAATATTAAACGTTTTATTTTTATATTACACAGGCACATATAAACACATCTTCAGATCATTTAAGGTAACTTTATTTATTAATGAAATGATTCTGTGTATGACAGCACCATAGATGCACCTGCATGGAGCAGGGAATGTGATGGAGTCATATCATTCAAACAATGTTCAAGGAGAGCTCATATGGTCCAGTTTGGGTACTGACAACATCTCTGAATCAATTTAGAGATGGAAAAGTGTAACCCGTCTGAGAAGGAACAGCCTGTTGCTCCCTTTCTCTTTCCCTGTCCCTCATCACAGCAATGTGTGCAAGCGAAAACAAAAGCATAGTCGGTTTTATCACTCACGGAGAAGACCGGATGAGGATTCATTGGAATCTCCCCACGGCTTGATGGAAAGGGAATCCAGCCAATTCCATCTGCTCCAGGAAGGAATCACACTTTCAGAAGCTTGTGTGAGCAGAATAACTTCAGAAATAATTGTTAAGACTCGATAGTTTGTTGGGGGGGAGGGGGGAGGGGGGGTGGAGAGAGAGAGAGACAGACAAACGATTCTGTGGCTGCAAACTGGAATCCAGGATTGTGTGCAGCCTCACAAATGCCACGGTTCAGAATGTCTCAGAGTGGCTGCAAATCGTTCTCAAGGGGGAGGGGCAGCAGCCAGAAGTCATTGTGCGCGTTGGTACAAATGACAGAGGTAGAAATAGGGATGAGGTCCTGCAGAGTGATTGTGGAGAGCTAGGAAAAATAGATAAAAGCCATGCCCATGACATTGGTAATATCCGGTTTACTTCCAGTGCTACATGCTTTGTGACGGTAAGAACAGGAGGACACAGCAGATGAATGTGGCTAAAGAATTGGTGCAGCAGGCAGAAATTCAGATTTTTAGATCATTGGTGGGGCAGAGGTAACCTGTTCAAGAGGAACTGGTAATACCTGAACTGGAGGGAATCCAATATGTTGCCAGGCAAGTTTGCTGGTGCTACAAGGGAGGGTTTAAACTAGATTGACTGGGGCTGGGGAGGCTATTGAGCGTGGGATCCTCAACAGCAGGGAGAAAAGTTCGGGGATGGAAGGAGATACAGTAATCAGAAACAGTAAAGTGAAGAGACAGGTCAGGCTGGAATACGAAAAATGGCAAGGAATGTCTTTTGGATTAAATTGCATCTGTTCCAATGCAAGATGGCTGATAGCTAAGTCTGATAAACTCAGGGCGTGGATAGGTACGTGGGACTGGCATATTGTAGCCATTACACAAACAGGGCTAAGGGAGCGACAGGACTAGCAGCTTAATGTACCAGGGTACAGTTACTTTAGGCGGGATAGTGGTGGTGTACGGAGCAGAGGGGGAGTTGCATTTTTAATGACGGTGAGTATCACAGCAGTGTTTAGATATAAAATAACTGAAGGATCATCCAGTGAAGCTTTGTGGGTGGAACTAAGAATTAAGAATGGAATGGTGACATTATTGGGGTTGTACTATAGGCCCCCAAGTAGTCAATGGGAATTCGAGGAAGAAAAATATGTGGAGAGATTGGGGAGACTTGCAGGGTCAATAGGATTGTCATTGCAGGAGATTTTAACTTTCCTAACATAAATTGGGACTGACACAGAATTAAGGTCTTCGATTAGGTGAACGTATTAAGTGTGCTCAGGGAAGGTTCCTCTAGCAGTCTGTAGAGGAGCCTACATTATGTATGGGAGGGGCAAAACTCGACCTACTCTTGGGAAATAGAGCAGGAGAGGTGACTTAGGTGACAGTGGGGGAGCACTTTGAGACCAGTCACCATTGTTCTATTAATTTTATTAAAGTTATGAAGAGGGACAAACTGGTCCACAGGTGCAAGATATAACTTGAGGCAAGGTGAATTTTGATAGAATTAGACATAAACTTGCAGGGGCTGATTAGAGTAGTTTGTTTGCAGGCAAACGGACCTCCAGCAACTGGGAGGCATTTAAAAATGAGATAGCAAGAGTTCAAGGTCTATATGTTCCTGTGAGGGTGACGGGCAAAGTCGGCATGAAGAGGGAAACTGGATGACAAGAGATATTGAGGCTTTAACCAAAGGAAAAGGAGGAGGTGTGAGTGAGGTCCAGGCAGATGGGATCAAAGGAATCCCTGGACATATACAGGGAATACAGGAGTTAACTGAAGAAGGAACTCAGGAGGGTGAGAAGGGGACATGAGATAACCTTGGCTGAGAAGGTCAGGATGAATCCAAAGAGGTTGTTCACATATATTTAAGAAAAGAGAATAACTGCGGTGAAAATACGACCCCTCAAGAATCAAAGTGGATATGTATATGCGGAAATGCAGGAAATTCTGAAGGTTCTTAATTAAGATTTCTCCTCTATTTTCACCATAGATAAATACATGAAGACTTGATGTGGAAGCTTATGGAAGTTAGTGGTGATATCTTTGGGGACAGTCTATATCATAGTAGTGGAGGTGTTGGATGTACAGGTATTAGAATGTAGAAAGGTGGATAAATCTCCTGGTTCTGACCAGATGTCTGAAAAAACATAGCATGAGGCTAGAGAAGAAACTACAGGGGCCCTGGCTGGCATTTTTGCATTATCGTTAACTGAAGGTGGGGTCCCAGAAGACTGGAGGGTAGTGAATGTTGTTCCCTTATTCAAAATGGGAAGGAAAGAAATAACTGGGGACTATAGACCAGTAAGCCTAATAGAATTTGGTGATGACAGTGAGGGAAGTTTTCAGAAATTGCAGCAGGTCCTTGATTAGCTGGGGAAGTGGGCCGAAGAATAGGAAAATGTAGTTTAATATAGATAAATGTGAGTTTTGCATTTTGTGAAGTAAAATCAAAGCAGGAATTTCGTGGTGAATAGCAGGGAGTTAAATGGTGTAGTGGAACAGAGGGGCATTGGAGTACAGGTGCATGGTTCTCTGAAAGTAAAGTCACGGGCAGACAGGTGAGTGACATGGTTTTTTGCACACTGGCATTTATCAGTCAGGGCATTGAGTGTGGAAGTTGGGAAGTTCTGTTGCACGTTTTAGGATGTTGCTGAGGCCGCACTTGCATTGTTGTGTTCAGTTTTGGTCACATTGTTATCAGAAGGATGTTATTAAACTGGAAAGATTGCAGACGAAATTTACAAGGATGTTCACATGACCCAACAGTCTGATTTACAGGGAGAGGTTGAAGAAGCAATGACATTTTTCTTCAGAGCATAGGAGACTGAGGGGGACTGATGGTGGGGACAGGTACAAGATAATGGGAGGCACGGATATGGTGAATGAACAGTTTTTTTTTCCCCAGCGTTTTCGAATCGAGGAGTAGAATGCACCAGCTAAAGGTTAGAAAGGAAATAATAAAAGAGACCAAAAAGGGGATAGATCTCACAGAGGGTGATAAGCATATGGAATGAGCTGTCAGTGGTTGAGGCATTTACATTAACAATATTTAAAAGGCACTTGGACAAGAACATGGAGAGGAAAGGCTCAGCAACATATGGGCCAAGTGCAGGGAAATGGGTTTAGCGTGGATGGACATTTAGGTCAACATAGACTAATTTGGGCCAAAGCGCCTGTCTTCATGCTGTAGGACTCTCTGACTCTACAAGTAGAATAGCATTTAGGCCAAACTCTCATTTTTCCTTTTGTCATGAGTTCCAATAATATTTGTAAAACGTTCTTTCAAGTTAACGTCGCAGAGATTGTGATTTCCAGGTTGTTTTTTTCATCAAATGTGTGTGTGTGTGTATGTGTGTGTGTGTGTGTGTGTGTGTGTGTGTGTGTGTGTGTGTGTGTGTGTGTGTGTGTGTGTGTGTGTGTGTGTGTGTGTGTGTGTCTGTGTGTGTGTGTGTGTGTGTGTGTGTGTGTGTACCTGTGTATTTTTCAAAGGGAAATATTAATGCACATGTTTTCAATACACACTCATCATCCTTCTTTCCATCATAGTTTGAGTAACATTGTTTTAGTCATTAACGTGTTGTTTTAGCAGATGAAAGAAATCTGCCTGACTTGTTCCTAACACTGACCCTGACACACTCTGAGATCTGTATCATTGGCTATTTGATTAACCTAGTAATAATTGAAATTTTTGGGACCAGTGGAAGAGTGGGACTAGAAAAGGAAACAGTGATCTAAAAGCACAGTTAACTATCAACTCAGTGAGCCCAACGTCAGTGTAGTGTAGGTTGTTGGAGGCGGTTTTGAGGGATATGTTTTACATGCATTTAGAAAGACAAGGACTGGTTGGGGTAGTCAACATGGCTGTGTGCCATGTAAAACAAGTATCATTAATGTGATTGAGTATTTTGAAGACGTGACAAAGAAGGTTGACGAAGGTAGTCTGATGTACATTGTTTACACTGGCTACAGCAAGGCATTTAATAAGGTTCCTCATCCTAACAGATTACTAAGGTTAGGTCACATGGAATTCAAGGAACGTTAACCAATTAGATACAAAATTGTCTTGAAGGTAACGGATTGTTTTCTAGACCGGAGGAATGTGGCCAGGGGTGTCCTGAAAGAATCACTGCTGAGCTCACTGCTTTTCATCATGCAGATAAATAACTTGGATGTGAATATCTGAGGCATGGTTGGTCAGTTTGCAGATAACATCAACAGAGTGGTGTAGCGGACGGTGAAGAAGACTATCTTAGAGTACAGCGGCAACCTTGACCATCAAAGGGCCAACGACTGGCAGATAAGTTTAATTTAGATATTTGTGAGGTTTTGCATTTTGTTAAATTAAAGCAGGGTCATGCCTTTGGGAATGTTACTGAAAACAGAGACCTACAGGTGCAGGTTGACAGTTCCTTGAAAGTGGAGTCACAGGTAGACAGGGTGGTGAAGAACACGTTTGATATGCTTGCCTTAATCGGTCCAAACATTGAGCATAGGAGTTGATGTGGCATGTCACCCCTGTACAGGACGCAGGTGAGGCCACGTTAAGAATACTGCGCACCATGTTGGCTCTGCTGATGGGAGGATGTTGAGAGGGCGCCGAAATGATTTACAAGGATTTTTCGATACTGGGGGTGGGGGTGGGGAGGTCGGGTCGGTGGGGGGGGGGATGGGGGTGGGTGGCAGTTGAAATTCAGGGAGAAGATGAAAAGTTTGAGGCTTTTCCCATGGACTGGAGGAGGGTGAACCGTAACATGAAAGTGGTTTATGAAATCTTGAGGGGCATGGATAGTCTGAATGGCCAAGGTCTTTTTCCCAGGGTTAGAGGAGTGCAGTTATAGACGGTATAGGTTGAAGGTCTGCGGGAAAGGTTTAGAGCGGACCTTGGGAGTTACATTTTCATGCCAAAGGTGATGCGTGAATGGAAAGTGCTGTCAGAGAAAATGTTGACAGCGGGTACAATTACACATTTAAAATATATCGGGATAGGTACATAAATAGGAAAGGTTCAGAGGGATATGGGCATATGATGGCAGATGAGACTAGACCAGATTGGGATATCTGGCCGATGTGGGCAAAGTGGAATAAAGGATCTGTTTCTCTTGTGGGAATTCTCTTCCCCAGAAGTTTGACATTCCTCTTTGTTTACATTTATTCAAAGCTGTGTTAGTTAAATATTTGGCAGAGCAGTGAGTCACGGAGAATGGGATACAGACAGGAAAGTGGGGCTGCGACCACAACCTGATCAACCACAATAGGTGCCTGGTGGAGAATGGTCAAAGTGTCTAATGACCCAGTACTGCTCCTCAGTCCCATGTTTCTGTGTTCCTTTCAACCCTTAACCCTGCTAGACAGGAGCAGTTGGAAGCTGGTTACTGCTATAACATGATGCACAGAAACAGAGGAAACTGTTCAGCCCCTCAAGTCTGTCCCAAACGGTTTAGGAGATTTGGAAAATATAATTGGAAAATCCAGGTTGCATATGAAAGAGTCACCGCATCACTCTATATAGAGCTTCCTCCCTCTGCAACTTGTGCACCATTTGTTGTTCATGTTGTAGACCCAGATTCACTGTGAATACAGACCCCAGAACTCACTTCGCGATTGCTCACAGAGTCCTTTGGTGCTCCTAACTGCAATATTCAATAACAGATTTTCTAGGAAAATCACGCCCACTAACTTTTCAATAACAGAATGTGAGAACATCAGAAAGAGGAACAAATCGTTCAAACCCCAATCCTGCCTTGCTCTTCACTAAGATCATTGTTGATCTGTTCTCGGTCCCAAATCCTCTTTAATGCTCGGTTCCTCAAGGCCCTCACCTCTCTGAGGGGTCAAAATACATCTACCCCCCTTTAAATAGTTTCATAGAAGATAGAACATAGAACAGTACAGCACAGTACAGGCCCATCGGCCCTTGATGTTCCACCGACCTTTTTTCCTACTCTCAGATCAGACTAGCCTCCATACACTACATTGTACCATCCTCCCATGTGCCTATCTAAGAATCACTCACATGTCCCTGATATACCTGACAAAATACCACTTCTGGCAGTGCATTTCACGCACCCACCACTCTCTGTGTAAGGATCTGACCTCTGAGATCTCCTCGAAACCTCACTTCAAATGATGCCTCATCTTGATAGCCACTTCTGACTTGGAAAAAGCCTCTGGCTATCCAATGTATATATTTTATATATATATGCCTCTCACCATCTTGTTAACCTCAATCAAGTCATCTCTCATCCTTCTTCACACCAATGATAAAAGCCCTAGCTCTGTCAACCTTTCTTCATAAAACCTGCCCTCCGGTCCAGGCAGCATTCTGGTAAATTTCCTCTACACCCTTTCTAAATCTTCCGTAACTTTCCTTTAATTGGGTGACCAACACTGGACCCAATATGTCAAGTGTGGTCTAACCAGAGGTCTATAGAGCTGCAGCATAACCTCACTGCTCTTATAATCAATCCCCCTGTTAATGAAAGCTAACACCATTCGTCTCCTTAACAACCTGGTCAATTTAGGCCACAACTTTGAAGGATGTAAGGGTATGGACTCCAAGATCCCTCTATTACTCCACACTGGAAAGAATCCTGCCTATAACCCTGCATTCAAATTCAAATTCAAACTAACAAAAATAATCACTTCACACTTTTCCAATTTGAAACCCATCTGCCGCTTCTTATCCCAGCTCGGCATTATGTCAATATCCAGTTGCAACTTACAACAGACCCCCACACTATATATCAATCTACAAACCTTCGTGTTATCAGCAAACTTACTAACCTACCCTTCCACTTCCTCATCCAAGTCATTTATAAAAGTCACAACGACCAGAACTGATCCATGAAGAACACCATTGGTCCCTTTCAGTGATCTCGGTCCCTTAACTCTCTGTGCAAGATAATTCCTGACATTCACTACCCTCTGTTTGAAGAAAACATTCTCTGCTTCTACACTATGACATTTTGATATGAACAAAAGAGTAAACACGGGGGCTCAGGTAAGAGAGACTGGCCCTGAACTCAAGGCAGTATTAGACTGAGGATGACATCAAGGAGTCTGAGCAAAATCGCACTTAATGAGAATCGATTGTGACCTCTCCACTGTTTGGAGTCATTCACATGCACAAGGGAAGATGGTTATCACCAGCGGACATCAATCATCTCAGCCATGGGACACATTTGTCGGAGATCCCCAGAGTAGCTCCCTCAGCCCAGGCATCTCCAGTTGGTCATTATAGAATCCCAACAGTGTCGGAGGAGGCCATTCAGCCCATTGAGTCCAAACTGAGAAAGACTGGGGATATTCACAGAAGTTAACGTCATGTTCAAAACAAGTTCTCACTACTCAGCTCTTGAAGTAGAGAGTGTCCATGTGCAACTCGAACTGGACGCCATTCAAGATCATGCTGTTAAAGCCTGGGTAACATTTATGTAACAGCAATGGCAGGCACTGCACATTTCCACAGTAAACGGAGGTTCTCATTCTGCACCACAATCTGGATTCACAAGAATATGGGGAAGTTATGTAGCCCATCAAACTATTGCACAGGACGTGTGGTAGCTCATTCAGTCCCTCCTGCCTATTACACAGGAAAAGAAGGAATCTGCTGACTCCCAATTGTCACTTACATGGGAAAAGAAAGAGACCATTTCACACCCGGAGTCACTTACATAAAGAACAGGAAGACGTCATTCAGCTTCACAAGTCACTAATACAGGATCAGGAAGGTGTCAGACATGCTGCAAAATCACAAACAAATGGAGCAGTGACTGAACAGGTGGACTGTTCCAACCTGGTCCACATGGCTAATTACTCATGCAACCTATGTGCTACTTTCACATGGTTTTCTGATCGCAGGAATGAAGCAAACTTTATTAACCATTTTCCAAAATGTCTTCCATCTTCAAGAAAGCAGACCCATGGTCTCTATGGAGGTCAGAAGCTGGTGCAGAATTGTTAACTCATTCAAAATGAAGGTATTGTGACTGCTGACAGGATTGTGTACAAAGTGACATTTAGTACAGTGTCATACAGTAACTGTGCATTCAAGTGTCCAGAGTTCATTCAGAGCCTCTACCTTTCTGTCAATCGACATGGAGGTTCTGCAGAGGCATGTAAACTTTTGGGAATCAAACTTCCAATGAATAGTGTGCAATTTTGACTCTATTCAGCTGTTTGGGATGTAATGAGTGTCTGTCCGTAACCATCAAGTATCAACTTCTTATTCTCTCACAGAGCTACAGGTTAAACCCATATTTCCTGCACTCTGTCCTCGTGATAACATCATGCCAGGGTTTAGTCTTGTAAAACTCCTTTGGACTCTCTCAGTGACAAAGAGATCATTATTTATAAAACAGACCAAATCTATACACAATGCACCAAATACTCGCTCAAAAAAACACTACCATTGGGAAAGATGTACCAACTCTGGGACTGCAATCATTTTGCATGAAGAACCACATATTACTTACTTCCTGCAACGTAATAATTCTGTTAGTGTTTTATGACCAAGGTCATCCAAGTCCTTTTAAACAACAACACTTCCCAATCTCTCACCATTGAAACAAAAAACATAAATGTGAATGAAGATATTTGTTCACATCTGATTCAGTTCTTTAAACTTGTGAACAGCTATTGCCCAAACACTGATTATTCTGATACCCAACAAGCCTTCAGTCCAGAGAAAAATCCCTTCATTGTCTCCAACATCCAATTTTTATACCATGTGGTATATTTTTCACATCTACATATCCATGGAATTTAACTTTCTCCACCCAACTGTATTCAACAATGTCAAACGTCAGCTGAACAAATAAATACTCCATCCCTATTGGTTCTCAATTTTCGATGTCACAGCGGACAATCTCCATAATTTCCAGCAAGTTTATCAAAGATCATTTCCCTTTCCAGAATCTAAGCCAACGCTACCAAATCAGATCATTATTCTCCAAATGTCGAGTTCTCAAATCCATTATAAAAGGTTACAATGTCTTTTTCTCACAGCTGATACCGAGCTATTTAGTTTTCTGTTTTCCCTCTCCGTTCTGTTGTAAATATTTACGTTTACAATAGCTGCTTTCCAGTCTGCAGGATCCTTTCCAGAATCTAACCAGCTTTGAAGAATAATCAGTAGTTCTTTCATGAGCTTTTACAATATATTTTAATGATGTAGAAGATGGTATTAGTAATAACATTAGCAAATTTGCTGATGATACTAAGCTGGGTGGCAGGGTGAAAGGTGAGGAGGATGTTAGGAGATTACAGTGAGACCTGGAAAGGTTAGGTGAGTGGTCAGGTGCATGGCAGATGCAGTTTAATGTGGATAAATGTATGGTTATCCACTTTGATGGCAAGAACAGGAAGGCAGATTACTAACTAAATGGAGTAAATTTAGGTAAAGGGGCAGCACAAAGAGATCTGGGTGTTCATTTACACCAGTCAATGAAGGTAAGCATGCAGGTACAGCAGGAAGTGAAGAAGGCTACTAGCATGCTGGCATTCATAACAAGAGGGATTGAGTATAGAAGCACAGAGGTTCCTCTGCAGCTGAACATGGCCCTGGTGAGACCACACCTGGGGTATTGTGTGCAGTTCTGATCTCCAAATTTGAGGAAAGACATTCTGGCTATTGAGGGAGCGCAGAGTAGGTTCACGAGGTCAATTCCTGGAATGACGGGACTACCTTACGCTGAACGACTGCAGCGACTGGGCATTTTTACCCTTGAGTTTAGAAGACTGAAAGGGGATCTGTTTGGGACATATAAGATTATTAAAGGATTAGACACTCTGGAGGCAGGAAACATGTTTCTGCTGATGGGTGAGTGCCGAACCAGAGGACACAGCTTAAAAATACAGGGTAGACCATTTAGGACAGAGATGAGGAGACAACTTCTTCACCCAGAGAGTGGTGGCTGTGTGGAATGATCTGCCCCAGAGGGCAGTGAAGGCCCAGTCTCTGGATTCATTTAAGAAAGAGTTGGATAGAGCTCTCAAGGAATCAAGAGTTATGGAGATAAGGCAGGAACAGGATACTGATTAAGGATGATCAGCCATGATCATATTGAATGGTGGTGTAGGCTCGTAGTGCAGAATGGCCTACTCCTGCACCTATTGTCTATTGTCCATTGAGCTCTAATGCCACCTCCTGAATACTCTGGGTGCAGCTCATCAGGTTCAGCAACTTATGAAACTTCAATTCATTTAGATTTTCAAAAGACATAGTCTTCATTGATTCTAATTTCCTGCAGTTTCTTATTTTTACCAGTCCCCCTGTTCGCTATTTCTGGAAGTTAGTTTCTGCACCTTCCCCTGTGAAGATGGAACCAATGTATTCTTTTCAGCAAGCAGATGGTTTCTGAGAGCTCGTGATACATCGGAGGACTGCACTTCAGAGATGGTGGATACATTACGCACTCCTGCCTGGAAAGTTCCAGAATTGTAACAGTTCACTTCATGGTGAGAGTCAGCACCCTGGTGCGAAGCTGCAGGTTATACTGAATGAGGGGACACAGCTCAGTGACCACCTCATTTTGAAATAAACTGGTTTTGCACTTTACACTTGGAATGGGTCCATCTTAGACAAATGTTCCTGGAAATCCCAGGGAGGAATGTGCAGTGCCCAGCCCCACCCTGTTTACAGAGATTCCCTTCTGTGTAGTCTCAGCTCCATTTGTTTCCCATGCACCCAGACACTCTGTAAATTTACTGTCCCGAGTGGATTCACCAGACCATCGGGTCTTCCTGAATGAACGCAGCAGCTGATGATACAAACCCGAGAATCCAATCCGAAAAGACTCCACTGAATTTCTAATGACAGCAGCAAGTCAATTGCCCACACCCATGGTGCACCCATTCAGTGTTGAAAATGCCTCCCTCTCCTCAGTTTCTCTTTCTAGCTAAGAAAGCTGTTACGTCTCCACACAGTCCCACAATAACAGTTCATCTGTCTACAGAAGCAGTTGACAATGTAACACTAAGTTTCTCTGTATCTGAGCAACTAGACGGGCAGCACCAGTATTGCTGATGGAGTTGATCACCCCACTCAGAGAAGAGAGATAGAAGGAACATAACTAACTTTAAACAGGGACATCCCGAAATGACATAATATTCAGGAATATCGGAAAAGGCGAAATGTTAGTATAACTTCCCATTCTATTTTCCTTCCAGTTCATCATCAGCAATCCTTCTGCTTGTTATGGCTTTCTCTTGCTCTGTCTCTCTTTTTCTGAACGTTTCTCCATCTATTCAACACAAACTTCCCACTCACCCTTCTAACCATCCCTGATATAAATAATATTATTTCCCAGTTGCATTAAGTTTTGATAGGATCACTGCATTCGAAACTTTATCTGTTTCTCCCGTCAGACAGACATGCCTACTGAGATTCTCCAAAACTTCTAGATGCTGAAGAATTTTATGTCAGATCTCAATATCCATTTGTTTATTTCACTTTTAATGTTGTTGTTTCCCAGGATGCCAGCATTACTGGTAACTGCAGCATTTGTTATCCATCACTAATTGCTATTGACTGTGAGCACATTTGTCAAGAAAACATGGAGCCAACCACAATGTTGTGGGTCTGAATTCACATTTAGTCCAGACTGGGTTAAAATCTTAAGGTTCTTTACCAAAGGTTATCAGCAAAATGAGGAAAAGGAAATCTGATGGTTTATGGTTGCCATGAGTGAATTTAGGTTTAATTCCAATTTTTGTCATTCGAATTTCTGTTCTGTCACCAGCTTTTAGTGTCATAGCCTGTATCACAGTCAGTGATATTCTTACTCTGATACAGTGTCCCTGGTGTGAAGTAACTGTAGAGACAAGAAAAAGTTTGTGGTCAAAATATTTGAAATGGGGAAGGAAGGTCAAAAGAGAAGTGAAGCCATAAAGTCTGAAGTTAACAAAGGGGTAGATGACAATCTCATTCAGCAACAGTACTGAGACAGAAGTGAATACTGGGGATATTATAGAGGTGGATTTTGACCGATTTAATGACAGAGAGACTCCAGAATGGTAAACCAGTTTAGAGTAAAACGGGGACTCAAAGTTCTAATCAGTCTAGTTCCTTCTTATATATTCATAAAGATTTTGAAATGCATGAAAAGGAAGTGGAGTTTATGACTGAAAGTTTATGCATTTGCTAAATATAAATAACCGAAGTAACAATAACCTTCACCATCATTTATAGAATTGACAGAGGTAGGCTTACCAGGAACACCAGCAATTGCGAGGATGGTGTAGTAACCTGCCTTAATAATCATCAGTACGGCTTCTATCTGCAACTATAACCATGCCCAATCCAGAGAAAACCAGTAAAGACCAAAGGATAAACTCCTGTCTATTGTTGGAACATTCCAGTCTAATGATCTCAGATTCTGATCCATTGTTGGAACACTCCAGTCTAATGTTCTCAGAATCTGATCCATTGTTGGAATATTCCAGTCTAATGTTCTCAGAGTCTGATCTCTCCCTCTCTCTGCAGCTGCTGATCCCAATCTTGTTGAGGTTGACTCTACCCCAAATACTATAGCATAACAAGGTGAAAGAAGGCCATAATTATGGAAGAGGGAAAGCCTCAAGTGACCCAGTTCGATCCAGGAATACTAATATTAATCACAGTCACTGAACAATCAGCTCCAGTTTACCCATTTCATGACAACCCTGACATAGCACAACAATGCTTGGACTGGATGGAATGTTGACATCGCTGACTGTTGGGTAAATGGTACATCTCTAATTTTGAGGTGAGGGAGGGAGATGATGCTTTCTCTCAAAAGCTCAATGACTGTACTTTGTTTTGGCAGGGTAGGAATTTCTGGGTACCTAACGTCGTCTGTGTCTGATCACCAGGCCTGTGCATCCTTTCGGTTTATTTATTTATGTTTAACTTTGACATTTATTTCACCATTATTTAACGGCTTAAGTGGAGTTAGGCATTTTTGAGAGCCTTCTACAGTGCCATATCTGGTGTAGATACAATCCATTCCTTGTAGTCCTTGCAGCCGTGGATTGGTCCTGTGGAGTGACGGTCATTTTCTCCCAGAACAAGGATACTTAGTTTTACCTTTCGCCATTTATTGCTGGGGTTCTCAGCAAGGTTGTAAGGCAGTAAATCTCTCCCGGCTGCTACACTCTCTGTCTGAGATTTCTCTTGTTTTTTTTTTAATGTTCTTTCCGCCTGGGTTGGAGAACTGCATGTGAGACAATCTATTTCCTGGATTTGTTTTTAGACAAATATGTGTTTCTGGGATGTTACCATATTGGTTGGTGAAAAATGTGTTGCAGGAAGAGCGCAGCAGGTCAGGCAGCATCCAAGGAGCAGGAGAATCGACGTTCCAGGCATAAGCCCTTCTTCCTGAAACGTCGATTCTCCTGCTCCTTGGATGCTGCCTGACCTGCTGCGCTGTTCCAGCAACACGTTTTTCAGCTCTGATCTCCAGCATCTGCAGTCCTCACTTTTTCGCCCTGTTACCATATTGGATCCATTACTGTTAGTTAAATAACCTATTATTCTGTTTAGATTTCTAAAAGAATTAAGTTATTCCAAGATTCTCTTATGTTCGTTATATTTTGTGTACTGTGCTTGAATAGATTATGTTTGCTAAATGTTACATATTTTGACCAATTAAATTGTATCTGAAACACAGCACCTGACATTTACCTTTACAATCAGAAAACATTCGGGTCGAGACTATATTCTCCATGTACTTTGAGGGGATCTGCTCTGCTCCATAACAGAGGGACAGATGTTCGCGTTTTGCTTGGGCAATTACTTAATGGACAACATGTTGCAGAAATATGGGGTTTAACAGCAGAATTGGCCGAGCTAGAGGAGTGATAGTTCTGTCAGGATTTATATCGGATACTCATTCCTCTTACAGATCCAGCCCGGACACACATAAGGCAAGATGAGATATCTGTTGATCATGAAATACTGCATAGACCAGTATACTGCTAGGTTACAGCTCCGCAATCCATCCAGGATCGAACAAAGTTCAGAGCTTACCAAGTGAGCACTGGTGCCATTTTTAAAAGGCCAATGGGCACAGGTTTGACCTTTCTCAGTTCAGAGCTGCTCTGCACAACTTCCCCTGAGCATGACATTAAAGGGGCAATTACACCACGGTTTGTCGACAGGGATACGGAGGTCCTGGTGGAGAAGCGGTACAGAAGACGACCATTCCATTCCCAGAGTAGGCCACACCACCAGACAAACCGAGCATGGTCTGAGCTCCCCACCCAGCTCAGTGCAGTATCTGTTGTCTGAAGAAATTTCTAGCAATACAGGACAAACTTCAATAACATGCCCCCTTCCCCCATAAGGATAAGGGTCACCATATTCTCTCTGCTCCCTCTGTTATAGCACCTACTGCCGAACAAGGCTCACACTCCACCACTCTCACTACTGCATGCAGCACCTACTCACCCTCTCACCTCCATGGTGATAAATTCTTCTGGAAAATACTGTAACTAGAATTCTCTGGATAACGTCGTTTTTTACAATGTTCCAGATAGCTTTCCAAATAATTCCCATGTTCAGGCAAATGTTTGTCCCCCAGTTTGTAACACATCAGTAGAAGAAGGTTTTTTTTTAATCCCTCAGGATGAAATTACATCACGAGACCATTCATCCTCTCAAAAATACCGCACCATTCAGACAAACATAGTATATAAACACTTGAAGTCTCACTCCATTCTTGAAGACAGGCGCCACATTGGAGGCTCGCCAGTTTCACTGGAACATTCCTGTAATCCAGAGAATTATGGAATATTTCGCACAGTGCCCCCAGTCACTCTGCAACCACTTTTAAAAATCCAGCTATGAATTACTGATGACCTGTCTACCCTTTTTCATACTTGTTTGTTAAAAAAAACCTTTTGTTCGAGACAGTTGAAGAACTTTCATCCGACTATGGTTTTGTTTATATTATTGAATTACTTTGTGGCTCCGTATGTGGCTGAACACATGATCAGCTGAGAGTGATGCCATGTCCCAGTTTCTCTGGCTCTGTCATTTCTGTTTGGGATGCCACATTCCAGTGTGAAGCTTTGTACATGACCACCTTTTCTCTCAAATAAGAAATCCTCTCACTCTGATGGACTGACCCTTGAGCTGTGACTGCCCCATCTCCCTCACTTCTGCCCTCAGCCCTTCCCCTCTTTCCCAGAACAATGATAGATCTCCCCTTTCCCTCACTTCCTACTGCACTAGAATCCACTTTCACAGATTCATCCTCCGCTACTTCCACCACCTCTGCTAGAACAGCACCTTCAAACACATCTTCCCCTCCCGTCCACTGTCAGCATTTCACAGTAACGATCTCTTTCTGACACCCTTCATCACCTCGAACACTTCCCCACTCCCTCATGGCACCTTCCCATGCAATTGCAGAATTTGCAAAACTTGCCCATTCACCTCTTCCCTCCTCACTGTCGAAGGCCCCAAACACACCTCCCAGGTGAAGCAACATTTCACTTGTACTCTTTCAATCCAGTCTCCTGTCATTGCTGCTCAAAATGCAGACGACCTTACACTTGGGAGACGAGAGACTGCCTTGAGGAACACTTCCACTCTGGAGGAAAAACCCTGATGTTGTGATTGCTCCCCATTTTAATAAATACCTTGCCCTCAAATTAATGAGAATTCTTTGAAGAGGTAACAAGCAGTTTAGATCAAGGAGACACAATAGAGTTAACAATGTAGACAACCAGTATGCCTCTAATAAGGTACTGCTCAGAAGGCTGCAGAGTAAGATAAAGAACCATGGTGTTAGCGGCCAAGTACTAACATATATAAAAGTATAGCTATCTGGAAGGAGGCACAGTGGGGATAAAATGGTCCTTCTCAGGATGGCAGCTGGTGATTAGTAGTGTTCCACAAGGGTCAGTGTTTGGAGCACAACATTTCACTTTGTAGGTTAATAATTTGGACGGCAGAACTGAGGGCATTCTGGCTACTTTTTCAGATGATGCAAAGATAGGTGGATGGGCAGGTAGTATTGAGGAGGCAGGGAGCCTGCAGGAAGATTTAGACAGTTTAGGAGAATGGGAAAAGGAGTAGCAGATGGAATACAAAGTGAGAGAGTGTGGGGACATGCACTATGGTATGAAGAGTACAGGCATGGACTATTTACTAAATGGGAAGAAAATTCAGAAACCTGTAGTTCAAAGAGACTTGAGATTCCAAGTCCAGGATTCGCCGAAGATAAACGTGTAGGTTGAGACATTGGTTCAGAAGGCAAATACGATGTTATCGTTCATTTCGAGAGGACTACAATGTCAAGGTGGGGATTTTGAGGCTTTCTCAGGCTCTGGACAGACCACATTTCCAGGATTAACACTTCCTGATGAAGGGGTCGACACCGTGATTTTCGTGCACTTCGGATGTTGCCTGACCAGCTGTGCTTTTCCATTAACACACACCCATGTCTGTGAGTATTTAAATGTGGGTGCAGTTCTAACAGTCTCTGTGGTGCATAAAATGACACAATCTCTCCCGCAGCTGGCCTCTGCATCCAATTGCAGTGACAGTGGCAGAGTGTGATAACCTTCGATGATTCAGTCTGGGTGGGAGAGAGGGCAGCAGCTCACAGCACCATACACACACGCACGCACGCACGCACACACACACACACACACACACACACACACACACACACACACACAGACACACACACACAGACACACACACACACACACACACACACACACACACACACACACACACACACACACACACACACACACACACACACACACACAGATACAGACATAATGTTGGTAGATGGAGGGTCGCAAATATACTTGGCCCTGTCAGAATGGAAATGCTCACCTCTCAGTGAACCATTTTATCCGGAGATGAGAAGAATTTATTTCTCATTCTGTGCTGAAAATGTGTTGCTGGAAAGCACAGCAGGTCAGGCAGCATCTCAGGAGCAGGGGAATCGACGTTTCGGGCATAAGCCCTTCTTCAGGAAGAAGACCTTCCTGAAGAAGGGCTTATGCCCGAAACGTCGATTCGCCTGCTCCTGAGATTCTGCCTAATCTGCTGTGCCTTCCAGCAACACATTTTCACCTCGCTTCTCCAGCATCTGCAGTCCTCACTTTCTCCTCAAAGATTTCTCATTCTGTGCCTTGCAATGCTTAAACAAATGTGAGAAAGTATTGAAAAATCCTGACAAAGGCCTAGCAGTAATACCGCTCAATATTGATGAAACTGGTCTGTGTGTCCTAAGATATCATTCGAAAAACTAAATACCAATGCAGTTACAGAGATCGACAGTAAAGGATTTGTTATCTTATCAGAGAGTTTAAAAAAAACTCTGCCACTGGTGCAGTGGTGCGGGAAGGCCAGCAGAGGGTAGGATTGTATGAATCTAATCATAAAACTCATTGGTTCTCACTGTGCCTCACAGCGCCAGGTACCCAGGTTCAATTTCATCCTCGGGAACTGACTGTGTGGAGTTTGCCCATTCTCCTCGTGTCTACGTGAGTTTGCTCTGGGTGCTCCCGTTTCCTCCCAAAGTTCAAAGATGTGCAGGATAGGTGAATTGGCCAAGCGAAATTGCCCATAGTGCCCGGGGGTGTGTAGATTAGGGACATTAGTCATGCATAAAAGTCGGATAGTAGGGGGATGGGTCAGGGTGTGTTACTCTTCGAAGGGTCAGTGTCGATGTGTTGGGCCGAAGGGCCTGCTTCCACACTGTAGGGATTCCATGAACTCTATGAACAGCAGGGACAGACAGAGAGTGAGGAGGAAGGAGACTGATTCCAAAAACATTTCATGAAGATGCAGACAGAGGTGCACATAAACGTAGATATTGACACTAACACACATAACACATGCACACAGAGATACGCACGTGGATATGGACATTTACACATAAACACCACGAACACCACACCACCACCCCCACCCCCCCACGTGCAGGCACACACAATGTCTTTAATACAGAGATATGTACTTTTTATTAATAAGCGATCAATGGTCAGTCGGAGAAGTCAGGATAATGGGGTTGATAAACATTTCAGCCGTGATCAAGTGCCATGGCAGGGTAGTTAGGGCTGAATGACCTAATTATGCTCCAGTGTCTCATGCTGATATGATCTTGTGGTGCCTGGAATTGTCTTCCCACAAGTTCAGTTGAGACCCAAATTGGTAAGTATGTGATTTAGGAGAGTTAATGGGAATATGAGTGGGTTTGGGGGATTGTTCCTAATTATCATCTCCTTGTATCTCAAAAGAGTGGTGATTGGTTTGAGGTTAGTACATTTTGAGAATAAGCACCTTCCCATTTCAGACTGAGACAGGGATGCTCCTTTCTCTTTAGGGTTGTGTGATCTGTGGTGTTCTCAAGCCGAAGTAGCAATGAAGACTGGGTTACTGAAAACACTCAAGGTTGATTTCCATAAATCTTTGATGAACAAGAGAATCAAAGTTTCGTGGAACAGACTAGAGAGGGATATTTAGTTACAATCACATCAGTAATGCACATTCTGAACGGTGCAGCTGGCTCGAGGGGCTGAATGGCCAGCTGCTGCTCCTAACCCACGTTTTGTTCTCTGAAGCACTCAGTAATATTACAGAGATACAGGAAGATCCCATTCAGCCAGTCAGCATCGTTATAATGCGACCATTCTGCCCTCTAAGGATTTATGCAGGAATAGATTGATGTCATTCAGCCTGCTAAGTACATCATACAATGACCCAAACCCGGACTTCAAACCCACCACAGCAAACGGTGGAACTTGAATTCACTAAAACATTTGGAATTAGCAATCTAATGAAATATTGATCGTTGTCAAAACTAAAAAGCCCTGGCTCACTAGTGTCCTTCAGAGAAGGAAATTTGCTATCTTCACTGGTCTGACTTACATGCGACTCCAGGCCCTCAGCAATGATAGACTCTCAAATGCCCTTTGCAATGGCCAAGCCAGCTGTTCAGGTATAATACTACAAGTTCTCAAAGACGTGAAACCAGACAGACCTGAGTACTTGTAGCCGATAGTATGTCTAAGTGCATGGGTTTAGAAAGGCAGTTCCCCAACACCTTCTTAAGAGCAACTCGGAAAGGGAAATAAATGCTGGCCCATTAATGAAGGAGAGATGTCCACACTCAGGAAAGAGAGGTGAGAGGATAGAACTCACGTGAAACATGGACTTGGAAACATACCTACATGTGCATGATACACTGGAATATGAGAAAAGGTGAAAATTCATGAAAATAATCTCACATTTAAATTCCATCGCAGCTGATTATCAATAATCCATTTTTAATCCCTCTATTTCTCCATATACTCCAATCATTCCACCAACACACATTACACAATTTCCCAAGTGCTTTCAGATCTGATACATGGTTAGTGGATTACAAATGCTAACTCTGTTTTTCTCGCGACAGAAGCTGCCAAAACTGCTGTTTCCCCAGCATTCTGTTTCTTTTTGTTTCTGATCACAGTAACCTATTTTGTTTGATTTAACATTTTTTTTTATTTTGTGGGACATTGGTCCATCGAGTCCACACTGACCCTCTGCACAGCATTTCACCCAGAACCACCTCATACCCTATTTCTGCACTTGCATTTGTTAACGCGTTTCGTAGCCTATCCAAGCATTTTCCATAGCTAACACACCGAGCTGCACATGATGGATAATTTAACATGGTCAATACACTGAACCTGTTTGGACTGTGGGAGGAACCTGGAGCACCTGGAGGAAACACTAGCAGACCCGTGGAGAACGTCAAAACTCAATACAAACAGTGTAAACTGTGTTCCTGTTACTGTGAGACAGCTGTGTTCCTGGTACTGTGAGACAGCTGTGTTCATCACTGCGATACCATGATCATCCTCACCCCACAAAACGGTTCCCTGGTACAGTGAAACAGCCGTGCTAACCACTGTGACACCATACCCCCTCCCCCTCCCTCCCCACAAACCGGACCACTGTACTGTGAAACGGCCGTTCTAAACACTGAGACACCATGCCGACCTCCCCGTCTCCCCCAAACCGGATCCCTGGTACAGTGAAACAACCGTGCTAACCACTGACATACCATGCCCCCCCCCCCGCCCCTCCCCCAAAACGGAGTCATTGTGCTTGGGAATACTGGGGAAAATGTAAATTTGAAACACAAGCAGTAAACAGTGACAAATCCTCACAGATGAGTCAGGATCTGGTGGTAGAAACAGAGGCGGCATATTGAGTCTGATATGATCCTCTTCTGAAAAAAACTCATATTGGACTCAAGAAGTTAATAATGTTTTCTCTCTTCTCAGAACCTGCACATGTTTTCCTGCACTTTCAGCTTAGTTACTCTTTTGGACTGTGTATATTTGTCTGATCTGAAAGGGAAAAGTGAAGCTGCCATTTCTGTTGACGCTCAAGTAACGGTTTTTGAATGACAAATTAAAAACTCTGTGCCTGACAACTCCCTAAATGCCGATAATTTATTGGCATTGTCATAATGCATCATGAAAATATTGAATTCGGTGTTCATGACATCACATGATCAATCCACTGAATATAACTGATTGAAGTACTGATCCCAATAGTTATCAATGTCTTATCATGCTCCTGTTGGCACCGGCATCATACTCATCCAGCAAGGTATTACCTTTCTGATGGTTTGCATATAACTATGAAAACATAAAATATCTTTATATTTTTTAACAAGACATATTCATCCGGGATTTGGAAGGCACCAGCAAGGGCAGACTTTATTTGTCATCCCCAATGGCTCTGTTGACCTGTTTTACCTCTACAATTCAAAGTGACGCAGATCCAGACAGAGCTGTTTGTAGGGGCATTCCAAGCTTTTTAACAAATACTTGTGAAGGATCAGCAAATTAGTCCCTAGTCAGGATGACGTGCAACTTGGAAGAAACCTTGCAGAGACTGATTTTTCTCTTAATCCCATTCCCAGTGCAGAATGTTCTCTAATTCCCATTAATCACATTTTTGCTCAAGGTCCTTGATTCCACCTTTAGTCAAGTCCTGCTTCGATTGAAAGGGAAGTCACTCTGATCTCACCTCAAATTACACGGGCAGATCAGTTGAAAGAATAAGGAGCAAAAGACAAGAACACTGTTTGCTTGAACAACGTCCTCGCAATATTCAAATGAAAATTGATGCATGGTCTTCCTTAATGCATTATTTCAACATGACATCACTTTTCAAACAATATTCTGAACGGTGAGTGTTTGTTCTTTTAATTTGCTTCTAATTCAGTGTAGAAATGAGAACGTGAATTGATCTTCTATAGTGTGTTTATAATCCAGAATTTAATTCAATCTTTATCATCATTGCTCTAGCTCTTTGAAACAAAAATAATGAATGAGCCTGTGTCCATCCTGCAGATGAAAAAGTTCTTTCAGCTATGACTATTGCAGCGAATGTTGTAAAGAATAAGCTGCAGGCCCACTAAAATGAAAATGCTGCAGGGCAAGGTGCCAAACGCTATTCCAAGATTAATTATGTCCAAGCATTATGAATAATACATGCAGAAGGGCGGAGTATAAAAGCAGAATTCAGCTCCATGTCCAAAATACTGTTTGTGGCTCCCTCGCAAAAGACCACAACTGATTCACGGTGTAAATTCACCAAAATAGGAAAAACAAGAGACTGGAATTCCCAATTCTGCAGCCACATCGGTAGAACAGGAAGAAAATCAAGGTTTGTTTCTGAAATTCATAAATTGTGATGATAACAATGTGGTATATGTGGGGGGGGGGGGGGGGGGGGGATGTTAGAGGATGATAAACAATGTTGGACGATGATAAACAATGTTGTAGATGACACAATGATTATCCAGGTGGGTCACAGTGAGCAGGAACCTGTTCGTTACAGGAGGGTACAAACAGATTTTCAGATGGCCAGATCAATGACTGATAAAAGGTAACACTGAAATACGTGAGATGCTGCACTTTGGAAGATGTAACAAGACAAGGGAGAACACAAACCATGAAGATTGGTTAGATTTGCTTTTGGAGCAGAGAAAGGTGAGGGGTGAACCTGACAGAGGTGTATTATAGCTTGAGAGGTATGGGACGAGTGAACAGACAACAACTATTCCCCTTCGTCAAAGGGGCAAAAACAATGGGAAATACATTTGAAGTCAAAGAGAATATACTAACAGAGGATTTGTGAAATCTGTTTCGATATGATATGTGTGAAAAATGCATTTCCCGGGAGGATGGTTCAGGAAGGTAACCTCACAAACATTATAAAACACTTGTATCAGCACTGGGTGGTGCAGACTCGACGACCTTGTCTTTATTACATGATTCCATGTGGTAGCAGCCATGAAATGTCTGATATATTCTGAAGCAGCAACCAATTGGACTTGGTATGTTCCAACGAACTATGCTCAGTAAGTGGTGAGATTACAAACAAGCATCATCCCATGGAATATCAGCACTTACTCAACCTAGGACAGCCCAGCCATCTCTGAAATCATCCAGGATAATTCACATGCTCAGTGTAAGAATCGTCCAACACAGCATCAACATTATTCCAGCTGTTTGACACCATTATTTTAAGTTCACAAACTACATAGAAACAGACTTCGCTTCATTATTATATAGACTTCTTGTGTAAGGTTGTTATTTCTCTGAAGACGAATACATTCCTTCCCATGTTTTCGTAATGACAAAGAGTCTGTTATCCTGCGAGCTGTTCCTCACCAGTAATATTTACTCCCAGTTAAACTGGCACATGAGATGCACAGCTGGCACCCCCTCCCAACAGCCACTTGGATGGACCAACATCAACTGGACTGGAACTTCTCAAGGGCAACTAATGCTGGTCTAACTCCATTAAAATCCGAAATGAACTAAAAAGACAATCCGAATTTCTAATAATTATTAAAAAACAAGGGCATTTTATTGATCTGAAGAGTTGTCGCTGTCTTTGAAATTGTGAGAACTATGTTATTTTATTTTCAGTATCTAAAAACAACAGAAATGTAAAACCTAGCATCAGGAGTAAGGAATCAAAACAACTCCATCATGTGATAAGGTCGTGGATGATCTGATTGTGACCTCAATCGCACATTCCTCATTTGTCCTTACAATGACCGTGCATCATTCTTAGTCAAGAATCTGCCTGCCTCTGCCTCAGGAATATTCAATGCCTTATCCTCCATCGCTATCTGGGAAGAGAATTGTACAAAGACATAACACTCTGAGAGGATGACACCAAATCACCATCTTTTTAACAGAGACATTTTTCTGTTTTAGTCTCCATCCACTCATGGTAATCTCTCACACAAGCTGAAATATTGTTTTAGAATTCAACTTGAAAGACTACTTGGAATATTTTGAGATTAAGCAAGACCACATGTTGTTCACCTAAACACCAGCAGATCCACAGCCAGTCATTTCAAGATTTCCTCCTGAAATGAACCCTCCTCACGAGAGTCAGCTGAGTGAATCTTCTCTGGATTGTATTTCATATCATTGTGGCCATCGCTCTTTCGATGTGGTTACACCACTACATTGTAAATCTGTACAAAATCATTCCAACGTTTAAATGTATTCTGTTTCAGAAAGTTTCAACATTTGTCTTACCTCCCGAAAACCTTGATATACACGTAATTGTTTTATTTTATAATCCAAGTGCCCGGTTCCTCTGTGCCTAAAGCCAATCTCTCCACTGAAATAAGACATTACGTTTCCATTCAACCCGCCAATATCTTTTAGCACAGACACATTTGTCCTACTATGTTCCATACACCAATATTTGCCTGTTCACTTGACTCACCTTAATCTCCTTATAGACTCATGGTACTCTTCATGTCTTCCTTCTCGAGCAGTTTCAAGTTTTTTTTAGATTAGTTACAGTGTGAACACAGGCCCTTCAGCCCAACACGTCCACACCGACCCGCCGAAGCGCAACTCACCCAGACCCATTCTCCTACATTTACCCCTTCACCTAACACTACGGGCAATTTAGCTTGGACAATTCATCTAACCTGCACATTTTTGGACTGTGGGAGGAAACCGGAGCACCGGGAGGAAACCCACGCTGAAGTTTGTATTCTTCCGTAATAAAGACAGAACATTTGGCCAAAGAAATACACTGTGGCCATATTGCAAAGTAATTGACAATGAAATATTGTTACTTCATGTCTAAACTATAAATTTGAGACAATGCTAAAGTGTTTTTCAGTCGCATCACTCAGTTCCATTACTTAAAATAGAGTCAGATGGTGTGGAATGTGTGTGGGTAGAATTGAGGAACCATAAAGGTGAAAACCCGTAGTTGGAGTTATGTACAGGTCGACAAATCGTAGTCAGAAGCTGGGGCGCATGATAGACGAGGATATAGAAACGATATGTAGAAAAGGCAAAGTTACAGTGACTGGGGGGATTTCAATATGCAGGTGGACTGGGAAAATCAGTGGTAGTGGTTTGCAAGGAAAGTAATTTGTGGAATGTCTACAAGATGGCTTTTTGGAGCAGCTTATGGTTCAGGCAACAAGGGAACGGGCAGTACTGGATTTAGAGCTGTGCAGTGAGGCAGACTTGACAAGGAAGCTTAAGGTGAAGGAACCTTCGGAGGCAGTGATCTTACTATGATTGAACCTACTCTTCAATTTGAGAGGGAGAACGTAGAATCAGAGTTAATATTACAGCTAATTAAAGACACCTTCAAAGACACAAGGGAGGAGCTGGATAGAATTGACTGGGAGAGGAGCCGAACAGGAAAGACAGTGGAACAATAATGGCAGGAGTTTCTCAGAGCAATTTAGGAGTCACAGCAGAGATTTATCCCGAGGAAAAAGATGCATTGTACAGCGAGGATGAGGCAACCATGGATGACTGGGACAGTCATGGCTGGCGTAAAATGAAAATAGAAAGTAGATAACATAGCAAATAACAGTGCGAAACCAGAAGATTTGGAAGTTTCAAAGATGAACAGATGGCAACAAAATGAGAAATAAGGACGTAGAAGATTAAATATAAGGTTAAGCTATCCAGTGATATAAAGGATAACTGTAGAAGTTTTTTTAGACATATTAAGGGCAAAAGAGAAGCAGAAGTGAATATTGGGGCACTGGAAAATGACGCTGGAGAGATAGGCGTGTGGAACAAATAATAGATTAGAAACTGAATAACTATTACGAGAGTGGGCAAAGAAGTGGCAGATGGAGTACAACTTGGGAAAGTGCGAGGTGATGCACATTAGTAGGAAGAATACAGGCATAGACTACTTTGTAAATGGAGAGAAAAATCAGAAGTCTGAAGTACAAAGATAGTTGCGAGTTCCAGTTCAGGATTGTCTCTAGATAAACTTCTAGGGTTGAGTCAGCAATTAGGAAGGTGTTGTTTCTGATGCACAGTGTGTTTGAAATCTTATATTCAGCAAAAGAACCGAGTTAACTCTTCCAAACAATATTTGTTTATTGATCACAATTAATATAGAACAATAAAACGTATTATAACGCAATGATAAATGTTACACATTACCTTATGCTTTAACTTAATTTTGGATGGTCACAAACCACCCCAGTAGAAGTTGACCGGGCTCGGCTTGGTGATGTCTTCTTGTTCTTCTGATGATCTTGGAGGTGTCTTCTCTTTCCCGGGTTATTCTCCAGTTACTGCACTGTGTGGGGTTTTGTGGTGATTCTTATCCTTCCAAGTCTTCACGCCCTTTTGGGAAGGTAAGTAGGATCTTAATGGAATGATCAGGTTCATTTACCCTGATCAATCAGACTCAATCAAGGGTTGGCTCAAGGGCAACATTCCATTGTCCTATTCAGGTCCAACTTACAGGTGAGTATTACAGGATCTGTAGTTTCAGGTTTGTTTGCAAACCGTCTGTGGGTATCTGCAGCCTGTCTGGATTCTGCAGCATGTGGATTAGCACAGAGACTTCAGTCAAAGCTGGGGTCCATTTCACAGCATGCTTTAATAATTGTTCATTTTTGTAACTCCATGGTAAATTTATTATTGCCCATCGTAAGATTATTCTTTCAGGTGACCCGTCCGGTCAGAAAGGCCTTCAGCTGAGAGTGGTGAATCTATAGTAAGGATGGCAGTTTCCTTACCTAAAGGACATGAGTGAACCAGGTGGGTTTTTCTTGGCAATCGATTCATAACCACTATCAGTCTCTTAATTCCAGATTTGAATTCATGCTCCCCTTCTTGCTGTGGCAGGATTTGGACCCAGGTCACCAGAACATTATTTGGGCTTATCACATAAGAATTCAGTGATAATACCAAGAGGCCACTGACTTGCCCAATCCTCCATAGTGTGACTAACAGGTGCAGTATGATATGCACTAGGATTTGCCTTCATGTTATCCTTGACTTCCTTATCAAGATATGGATGATTTTTTTTTCCGCGTTATGCAACTCCTGTTCGGTCTTCAATATCTCCTGAATTATTTGCCAAATTTCTTCATCTGCCTGCCTTTGACTATGCTTTTCTCCCACCCTACCCAGCCCCCAGTCCACCCAGGCAAATCCTTCCTTAGGCCAGTATAATTACCATTGCCTAACACTAAAACTCTTATGCATTACTCAGTCTTCACTCTTTCAATCTGAATGTGAAACTCCAGCATGTTGTGTTTACTCCTTCCAAGTCAAAGCTCATCCACCAATCCTTCCTTGTTACATAATATCAAATCGAAATTAGCCCATTCTCTGATTGGTTCCATGCCATCCTGCTATCAGAAATAATCTCTCATACACTCCATGAATTTTTATTCGTGGATATCACTGTCAAGATGATTAATTAAGTCAATTTGCATGTTCAAAACACCCATAGTTAACATTGTGCCCCTGTGACAAGCCCTCACTATATTCTACCGCAGAAGTACTTTGGGGGGACAGTGGCTGAAAAGTACACTTCCCAAGATGTTTCTTCTCTTGGTTTTTATTTGCACTGAGACGGATTTCAAATATTTTTTGGCACAAAACAGTTTGAAAAGATCTGAGTTTCCACTCGCACGAACAAATGTTTATTTTCTTTGCATGAACCACATTTCACAGTAAATATTGAGGAATTAAGAGGGGTAAAAGTGGTCATGAGATATCTTTAGCAAACAGGGTTGAGGAAAATCCCGAAGACTACGTTTCATATATAAACAGCAAGAGGGTAATCGAGAACTGTTTGGCCCACACAGGACAATGGAAGAAAGTTACGCATGGAGTCAGAGAAAATGGGTGAGATTCTTAGCGAGTACTTTGCATCTGTATTCACCAAGGAGAGGGACATGATGGATGTTGAGGTTAGGGATAGATCTTTGCGTACTCTGGGTCAAGTCGACATAAAGAGGGAGGAAGTGTTGGATATTCTAAAAGATAGAAATGTAGACAAGCTCCCAGGTCTGGATGAGATCTACCACAGGTTACTGAGGGATGTGAGTGAGGAAATAACTGGGGCTTTAACAAATATCTTTGCAGGACGCTTATACATGGGTGAGGTCCCGGAGGACTGGAGCATTGCTAATGCTGTCTCTTTGTTTAAGAAGGATGGCGGGAATTATCCAGGTATTTATAGACCGGCGAGCCTCAGATTAGTGGTAGGGAAGCTTCTGGAGAAGATACTGAGGGACTTGAGTAAAGTGTTTTATTAGGTTCTCCAGGGTAGGCTGATGGAGAAGGTGATGCCGCATGGGGTCCAGGATGTTTTATCTAGATGGATAGAGAACTCGCTGGCCAACAGGAGACGGAGAGTAGTAGTGGAAGGGGATTTCTCAAAATGGAGACCTATGACCAGTGGTATGCAACAGCGATCTGTGCTGGGACCACTGTTGTTTGAGATATATCTCAATGATTTGGAGGAAGGTATCGGTTGCCTGATTAGCAAGTTTGCAGATGACACCAAGATTGGTGGAGTAGCAGATAGTGAAGGGGAATGTCAGAGAATGCAGCAGAATATAGATAGATTGGAGAGATGGGCACAGAAATGGCAGATGGAGTTCAGACTGGGGCAAATGCGAGGCGATGCATTTTGGAAGATCCAGTTCAAGAGCAACAATACAGTAAACCGAAATGTCTTGGGGAAAATTGACATACAGTGAGACCTGGGTTCATTGTTTCCTGAAGGTGGCAACGCAGGTCAGTAAACTGGTCAAGGCAACATAAGGCATGCTTTCCTTCATTGGATCAGCTGTTGAGTCCAAACGTTGGCAGGTCATGTTACAGTTGCAGAGGGCTTTGGTTTCACCGCATTTGAAATACTGCATATATTTCTGGTCACCACGTTACCAAAAGGATGTGGATGCTTTGAATAGAGTGCAGAGTAGGTTCACCAGGGTGTTGCCTGGTATGGAGGGTGCTGGTTATGAAGAAAGGTTGAGTAGATTAGGATTATTTTAATTATAAAGATAAAGGTTGAGGGGGACCTGATTGAGGTCTACAAAATCAAGAGAGATATAGACAGGGTGGATAGCAAGAAGCTTTTTCCCCAGATTTTGGAACTCAATTACTAGGCGTCATGAGTTCAAAGTGAGAGGGGACGGGTTTAGTGTAGATATATGTGGGAAGTTCTTTCCACATATGGTGGTGACAGCCTGGAACGTGTTACCAGTAGAGGAGATCGGGGCAGGTACAATCGCGTTATCTAAGATGTATCTGACAGATACATGAATGGGCAGGCAGCAGAGGGATACATTCTCTTAGAAAATAGGTGGCACGTTTAGAAAATAGGAGGATATGGATCAGCACAGGCTGGGAGGGCCGAATGGTCTGTTCCTGTGCTGGAATGTTCTTTGTTCTTTATCATTCATTCAAAAAATAGCAAGATTTCAACTATTGTATGCTACAATTTAATGATATAAACCATTTATTTGACACTACATATCAAATTATTGTCATTTCTAAATTACAGTCACAGAGTCAAAGAGATGTACAGCATGGTACAGTTCCTTCGGTCCAACCCGTCCCTGCCGACCACATAATACAAACCAATCTAGTCCCACCTGCCAGCACTCAGCCCATATCCCTCTAAATCCTTTCTATTCATATACCTATCCCGACACCATCTAAATGTTGCAATTGTACTAACTTACACCACTTCCTCTGGCAGCTCATTCCATACACAAACCACCCTCTGTGTGGAAAGGTTGCACCTTGCATCTTTTTTATATTTTTCCTTCCCAACCGAAACCTATGCTCTCTCGTTCTGGACTCTCCCACACCAGGGAAAAGACCTTGTCTATCTCCCCATTCATGGCGCTTATGATTTTATAAAACTCTTTAAGGTCACCCCTCAGTCTCCAACGTTCCAAGGAAAATAGCCATAGCCCATTCAACCACCAGTTATAGCTCAAAACTTCCGACTTTTGCAACATCCTTGTAAATCTTTTTAGAACACTGTCAAAATTCACAATATCCTACCGATATGAAGGGGAAGAGAATTGCACGCAATATTCCAAACGTCGCCTAACCAATGTCCTGTACAGCTGCAATGACCTCGCAACTCCTGTACTCAATGCTCTGACCAATTAAGGAAAGCATACCAAATGCCTTCTTCACCAACCTACCTACCTGTTCCTCTACTTTCAAGGAACAATGAACCTGCACTCCAAGGTCTCTTTGTTCAGCAACACTCCATTGGACCTCACCATTAAGAGTATTAGTCCTGCTAAGATTTGCTGTCCCAAAATGCAGCATCTCACATTTATCTAAATTAAACTCCATCTGCCACTCCTCAGCCCATTGGCCCATATGTTCAAGATCTTCTTGTAATCTGAGGTAACCTTCTTTGCTGTCCAGTACACCTCCAATTTTGGTGTCATCAGCAAATTTGCTAACTATACCTCTTATACTCACATGCAAATCATTTATATAAATAACAAAAAGTAGTGGACCCAGCACTGATCCTTGTGACGCTCCACTGGTCACATGCCTCCAATCTGAAAAACAACAATCCACCACCAGCCTCTGTCTTCTACCTTTAGCTAGTTCTGTATCCAACTGGCTAGTTCTCCCTGTACTTCAAGGAAATCTAACCTTGCTAAACAGTCGCCCATGGGGAACCTTATCGAATGCCTTACTGAAGTCCATATAGACCACGGCCACCGCTCTGCTCTCATCAATCCTCTTTGTTACTTCTGCGAAAAATGCAATCAAGTTAGTGAAACATCATTTTCCACACACAGAGGCATGTTGACTTTCCCTAATCAGTCTTTGCCTTTCCAAGTACATGTTCACCCAGTCCCTCAGGATTCCCTGCAACAACTTGTCCTCCACTGACGTCAGTCTCACTGGTCTATAGTTCCCTGGCTTATCCTTACCACTTTTCTTAAACAGTGGCACCACGTTCGCCAACCTCCAGTCTTCTGGCACTTCACTTGTGGCTATCAATGGTACAAGTATCTCAGCAAGAGGCCCAGCAATCAGTTCTCTAGCTTCCCACAGAGTTCTAGGCTGCACCTGATCGATCGGGTCCTGGGGATTTATCCACTTTTATGCATTTCAAGACATCAGCACTTCCTCCTCTGTAATACGAACATTTTTTAAGATGTCACCATCTATTTCTCTGTATATCTACATCGCCCATGTCCTTCTCCTGAGTAAACAGTGATACAAAATACTCATTTAGTATCTTCCCTAACTCCTGCAGCTCCACACAAAGGCTGTCTTACTGAACTTTGAGAGCTCTATTCTCTCCCTATTTACCCTTTTGTGCTCAATGTATTTGTAAAGTCCTTTTGGATTCTCCCTAAATCTATTTGCCAAAACTATCTCATGTCCCCTTTTTGATTTCCTGACTTCCCTCTCTAGTATACTCCTCCTGCCTTTATACTCTTCTAAGGATTCACTCGACCTATCCTGCCTGTACCTGTCATATGCTTCCTCTTTTTTCTTAACCAGACCCTCAATTTCATTAGTCATTCAGCATTCTATATACCTACCAGCCTTTCCTTTCATCCTAACAGGAATATATTGTCTCTGGACTCTCGTTATCTCATTTCTGAAGGCTTTCCATTTTCCAGCCATCCCTTTCCCTGCGAACATCTGCTGCCATCAGCTTTTGAAAGTTATTGCCTAATACCGTCAAAATTGGCATTTCTCCAATTTAGAACATTAACATTAACATCGAGTCTATCCTCCTCCATCATTATTTTAAAACTAATAGAATTGTTGGCAAATAGCCGAAGCTCACATATTTCAGGTGAGAAATTAAATCGATTGATTATATTTAAATGTGTAAGAGTTGTAAGTTTATTGGATTTTTCAATCATTTGTTCAATCTGAATACGTAATCAGTTAGAACTCAGCCACTTTGTAAATGATAGAGCGACAATGTATGTATTTGAATACTGAGATTCAATTGTAATTGTGATCACCAAAATAGCCAGACATGTTCGTTTTCGATACAAAACAAACTGTGATTCCTTACTTTTGTATAATAAAAGGTTTTCCGTGTTTATATTTTAATTCCATCAATATAGAATCAACTTAATTGTTTTCAGAGACGATGCAGTTATTGTTCAGTTTAATAATTGTAGCTCATATCATATTATTGCCCAATTAACAAACATGGCAAACTCCCGATCATTGTTCAGATCAGTAAACCCATCACTTTGCATCATGACCAACATTAAAAGTGGATTCCAAAAGGCCTGAATTCGGGTACAGTGCTACTGGACCTCACAGCTGCCTGTGGCACTGAGTGAGACACAGGCCTGCTCCTGAATCTGACCAGACAGTTTCCAACCTGGGTCAGGGCAGTCATTCAAACATTCTCTGACAGAGATTCATTTGGGATCCGCCTTGTGCAGGAGGAAACTAGCCAACAGGCTATCACTGCTCTCAGTGTAGGTACAAATACTGTCTAAATTAGATACCAATGACTGACCAGGAACCATGCCTTACAAATTCATCATCAGTCAGAGCCTGGCCCAGGGAGCAGATGTATGGACATGGGGTGTCATAAACACATTGCACACGTTACCTATGGTGATGACATCTGGCATGACCTCCAGATTCCATACATCTGCCCCCCGGACCAGACACTGGGTGAAAACGTTCACAATTGACAGTCTATTGCAGCATCTTATGTCTCACAGTGAACCCTCTGAAACTATATCCACTAAATGTACCTTCACATTAACCAGGATCAAAATAAGATTGTACATGCCTGTGGATGCTCAGATACTAATTATAGGTCATCCAACAGAATGTATCTGAAGAAACCAGGAGCAAATGGCAAGCCAAGAATTGTTTTAATAACTGAACCTTGTGGATTTTGTCTGGTCTTGGAAACCTTACATATTGTGCTGACACTCAGGTGAATGTAACAAAACACATCAAAACTGGAAGTCTTGGTCTAACGCCCCACGCCAGCTTCCTGACCTCACACACCTCACTCCCTCACCCGCCTCACTTCCTCTCACATTCACCAACCGACGAGAATCCACAAACTGAGTGAAACTTGGAACATAGAACAGTACAGCACAGTGCAGGCGCTTCATCTCTCAATGTTTTGGCAGCATTTTATCCTACTCTAAGATTAGACTAACATACATAACCTTCAATGTACTAACTTCCATGTGCCTATTCAAGAGTCTTCTTAAATATCTCTAATGTATCTGACTCGACTGGCGGTGCATTCCGCCCCCACCACTCTCTGTATAAAGAACCTATCACTGACAGCCCCCGAAACCTTTCTCCAATCACCTTAAAATTACGCCCCTTGTTGATAGCCACTTCTGCCATGGTAAAAGACTTTGGCTATCCAATCTATATATGTCTCTCAACATCTTGTACTCCCCTATCAAGTCACCTCTCATCCTTCTTCGCTCCAGGGAGAAAAGCACCAGCTCCCTCAAACTTTCTCCCTAAGACGTGTCCTCCAGTCCTGGCAGCATCCTGGTAAATCGCCTCTACACACTGTCTGAGGCTTCCACATGTTTCCTATACTGAGGCAACCAGATCTGAACACAATACTCCTAGTGTGGTTGAGCCTCAGCTTTATTGACCTAAGCATTAACCTCGCCGCTCTTAAACACAATCCCCCATAATGAAAGCCAACACACCATACATCTCCTTAACAACCTTATCAACGTCGGTGGCAACACTGAGGAAACTATGGACATGGACCTCAAGATCCCTCTGTTGCTCACACTGCCAAGAATTCTGCCTTTAACCCTGTATCCTGTATGCAAATGCAACCTTTCCAAATTAAATCAATTCACACTTTTAATGCTTAAATTCTATCTGCCACTTATCAGCCCAGCTCTGTATCCTGTCAATGTCCTGTTGCAAACTACAACAACCCACCACACTATCCACAACTCCATCAACTTTCATGTCATTTGCAAACTTTCTAACCCACCATTCGACTTCCTCATCAAAGTCATTTATAAAAATCACAAAGAGCACAGGCCACAGAACCGATCCCTGTGGAACGCCACTGCTCACTGAGCTCCAGGCTGAATACTTTCCATCTGCTGCCACCCTCTGTTTTCTATGGGCCAGCCATGCCCGTATCCAGAGTGCCACATTTCCCCGCGTCGCATGCCGCCTAAACCTTCTGAATAAGCCCACAACAGGGAACCTTATCAAACGCCTTCCAAAATCCGTGTTCACCACATCGACTGGTCTATCTTCATCAACATGTTTTTTCACATCTTCAAAGAATTCAATAAGGTTTGTGAGGCATGACCTGCTCTTCAAAAAGCCATGCTGACTACCTCTGATCATACTATGGTTTTTTTTTAAGTAATTGTAAATCCTGTCTCTCAGAATCGTCTCCAATACTTTGCCCTCCACTGGTGTAAGACTGACTGTTCTATCATTCCCAGGGTTATTCCTATTCCCTTCCCTGAACAAGGGGATAACATTTTCCACTCCCCAAACATCTGGCACTACTCCAGTGAACAGTGAAGACGCATATATTATTACCAAAGTCACACCAGTCTCTTCCATCACCTCCTGGAGTAACCTTGTGTATACCCCATTTGGTCCAGGGGATTTATCCATCCTTATGCTTGTAATTCAATCAGTCTGTATTTTCCCTCAACCTGTCTCCACCCTGTCCAACCAATTGATTTACTTCTTTCGTTTTCAGTGCTATATACAGTGCTGCCTTGCTGAGCAAGTATGGTCCTGCAAATCACAGAATCAAAAAAAAAGAAATGCACCAATGCCTTCCTGATAAAGAACTATCGACTCTCCTGCTCCTCAGATGCTGCCTGACATGCTGTGCTTTTCCAGCACCACACTTTTCGACTCTGATCTCCATCAACAGCAGTCCTCACTTTCTCAATTACTGAGGGCTATCCCCTCTGCACACTGAGGGGGGGGGGGGGGGGGATTAACCGTCAGAAACTCATTGTATGTGGAGCTGACTGCTCAGTTCTGGAAAGTTGTACTTGATGAATACATTTTAAAAAAAATTACAATTCAACAAATATTCATTCAGTCCCAGAGTTACAGTTTTGGTTCATGGTTTGGGCAGCCTGATAACAAATAGTGAATGATTGAGGAACTCCGATACACAGAGTATTACAGGTGTTATATTCCAGCTTACATTAATGCTGGGAGTATTATCAGACAGAGTGTTGTGACAACGGCATGAGTCGACATGTGGAGGTGGAATATTTTTGCCATCACAGAGACGTGTTTGAGGGAGGTCAGGGCTAACAACTCAGTATTCTGTTGTACTGGAATTATAGTCAGGACAGGAGAGGATGTTAAAGAGGAGGTGGTGTTGCATTATTAAAGAACAGTTACTGCAGTAAGGAGGGACAATATCTTGGACGTGTCTTCAAATGAGGAATTATGGGTCGAGGTGAGGTTCCAAACGATGACAGGCACACTGCTGGGGATATTTTATAGAACCCCAGAAAGATGAAAATGCAGGAGTAAATATATAACCAATTCACTGAGGTGTGTAAAAACCAATTCACTGAGGTGTGAAGTAAACCAGGCTGAAGATGTTATAGAGATAGGAAAGCAAAGCTGGAGATGTTACAGGGAGAGAGGAACGCAAAGCTGGAGATGCTACAGAGAGAGGAAAACAAGGCAGGAGGTGTTACAGAGAGATAGGAAAGCAAAGCTGGAGATGTTACAGGGAGAGAGGAAAGTAAGGCTCGATATATTACAGAGAGATAGGAAAGCAAGGCTGGAGATGTTACAGAGAGAGGAAAGCAAGGCTAGAGATGTTACTGAGAAAGGAAAGCAAGGCCGGCGATGTTACAGAGACAGAGGATAGCAAGGCCGGCGATGTTACAGAGACAGAGGATAGCAAGGCCAGAGATGTTACAGAGAGATAGGAAAACAATGTTGGAGATGTTACAGAGAGAGGAAAACAAGGCGGGAGGTGTTACAGAGAGAGGAAAGTAAGGCTGGAGATGTTAGAGAGAGAGGAAAGCAAGGCTAGAGATGTTACAGGGAGCGAGGAAAGCAAGGCTGGAGATGTTACAGAGAGATAGGAAAGCAGGGCTAGAGATGTTACAGGGAGCGAGGAAAGCAAGGCTGGCGATGTTACAGAGAGAAGAAAGCAAGGCAGGAGAGGAAAGCAAGGTTAGAAATGTTACAGAGAGAAGAAAACAAGGCTGGCGATGTTACAGTGATAGGAAAGCAAGGCTGGAAATGTTATAGAGAGAGAGGATAGCAAGGCCAGAGAAGTTACAGAGAGAGAGGAAAACAATGTTGGAGATGTTACAGGGAGAGGAAAGCAAGGCTGGAGATGTTACAGCGATAGGAAAGCAAGGCTGGCGATGTTACAGAGATAGAAAAGCAAGGCTTGAGATGTCACAGAGATGGGAAAGAAAGGCTGGAGGTGGTCGAGAGATAGCGTGGCCTGTGCATGCTAGAACATGTTATTGAGATATTTTATAATTCATTCACAGGATATAGGGAGAGGTGTAGCAGCTAGATATTAGAGAGATAGGGAGGGATGCAGGGGCTGGCGGAATTTACAGTGAGAGGTGGGGCTGGAGTATGAGATAAAGATTGTGGAGGTACGGAAGGTTACTGAGATACAAATGGATGTAGCGGCTGGAGGAGATGACAGGGAAAGATACAGAGATACACGTAGATAGTTTAAAAACGGATTTACAGTGAGAGTGGAAACATAATCTAATCTAAAATCCACCCATTTATTCCGTTCATTTTTATAACAGCATTATGATGAAAACAGTGCACAACTCACAGTAAGGAGCATTGAAATGATAAATCTCATTCCCACACCCAAGACCAAATTATTATTAAGTACAAGGACTTTTGTGCTTATTGGACAATCTAAAAGTTAGTATTATGAAAGACTATCGAAACTTCAGTAAAGACACTTTGCTGTTAACGGTTAGAACAATGCTGCAAACATTTGCACAGAGATTTCCAACTCAATTCACACACAAGATTATTGGGCTGGGATGATGCTGGCCATCATGGAGCTGTACAATTCTGTTTGGATACTGACATTTTGGGGCTAACATACACTGGATATGGTTTATGAGGGATTCAATATAAGATGCCATGTTCTGCAGGAGCCCATCACCTTTATAACACCTTCATTCAGGATCAGGTCCAAGGTGCAGAATTACAGAGTTTAGGTGCCATACCAGAAGAGATATGCTTGCAGGACATGGCTGTTTACAGGTCATTGTTACAAATGTTGAACTGCGTCTGGATCAGCGCCATGTGCAAGTCCATTGACCAGTTTTCCCCACTCACATCTCTCCGTTGTTCAGGTATGTCGCTAACTAGTCTATTGTGAGGGATTATGTCAGTAACTGCTCAGCTCCAGTTTGGAAATTCACTGGACAGATTCTGGAGATGGCCAGTGTTGTGGAGGTCATGGTGAGGGCCAGTAACACAGTGTCCGAATTCAGGCTTTTCTTCAAAGTCATTTTAAAATAGCTTTGCTGCCTGCAAGATGGTGTGTTCATTCATCTGAACATCAATCAGCTATTTAATACAGTCACTAAATTGTGTAATAGTTAGCTGTGTGCTCTGGTAATTCAATTATTGTTCACTTCAATGGTTTTCAACTAAAAAAATGATGTTTGTTTCTTACATATTTTAAAATAAACCAAAGTGATATTAACTCTTCATTATACAACATGTAAAAGTGACCTGTTGTATATCAAGCAACAGTCAGATATTATCTGTAAAGCAGGAGTCTGTGAACAGGACTAATACCAGGCAACATCGCCATCCTTTCTGTTAGGGTATGTCACACTGACAAGACAAACCAGGCATAGGGGGACAGATCCATGGTATATAGTCATTGATGCTGAATCCTGTGGCTGCTGGACTGCTCTGCGGCAGGTTATGGTGGAATCAATAAAAGGGAAACATAATTGACCACATCATCACCGATCTGTCTGCTGCAGATACACCTCTCCATTTCATATATCGGTAAGAATGGTCACTGCACAGTCCTTATGGGGAACAGGGGCTACCTTCACATTTTACAGACTCCCCTCACCATGATATGCAGCCCCCTGGGCTTTAAACAGATTGAGAAACTAATGATGATGCATCCATGAGGTGCAGTGGGCCACAGTCAGGAGCAGAATCATACTCTGTACAACTCATACAGTCTGCAACCTCACAGCCCAACATAATCCCCACTGTACAGGAACCATCACGGCCCGACATACCTCCCACTGTACAGTAACCATCATGGCCCGACATACCTCCCACTGTACAGTAACCATCACGGCCCGACACATCCCCCACTGTACAGTAACCACCACGACCCGACATACCTCCCACTGTACAGTAACCATCACGGCCCGACACATCCCCCACTGTACAGTAACCATCACGGTCCAACATACCTCCCACTGTACAGTAACCGTCAACAGCGGCATTGTGGCTCAGTGGTTAGCACTGCTGCCTCACAGCGCCGGCCTCATGTGACAGTCTGTGTGGAGTTTGCACATTCCCCCCGTGTCTGTGTGCGTTTCCTCCGGGTGCTCCGATTTCCTCCCACAGTCCAAGAGTGGATTGGCCATACTAAATTGCCCATAGTGTTAGGTGCTTTAGTCAGAGGAAAATGGGTCTGGGTAGGTTACTCTTCGGAGGGTTGGTGTGGACTGGTTGAGCCAAACGGCATGTTTTCACACTGTCAGGAATCTAATCTAAACTCCAAGGTTCAAGCCATAGTGCAGCTCCAACAGTACTCTAGTATGGACTTACGAACGACAGGCAACACAGTTGTTTGGGGAAGATCATGTTCACAAACTTGATTGATTATTTTGAGAAAGTGACAAAATTGATTGATGAGGGCACGGGGCTGGATGCTGGCCGTTTGGACCTTCGCAAGGCCGTTGATATGGTTCCTTATGGCAGGCTCATACGGAAGGTAAAGTGAAATGGGATCAGCGGTCAGTTAGTAAGATGGATAGAGAACTGCTTGGTCATAGAAGACAGAGTGGTGGTGGAACAGTGTTTTTGTGACTGGAGATCTGTAAATAGATTGGCGGAGTTGCAGATTGTTAGGATGATTGCCAGAAAATACAGCAGGACAGAGAAAACACAGATGTAACTTTATCTGTACAGTTGCAACGTGATGTGTTTTAGACGGTCTAATGCAGGAGAGAGGTGTAATGTGGATGGAAAAACTACTCGCCGCATCAACATCCGAAGGGATCGAGGTGTACAGCTCCACAGTTCCCTAGGGTGATCAAGAAGACTGACGGCAAACTTGCAGACAGGCATCCGAGCATGGAGTATGAAAATTAGCAGACCATATTGCAGCTTTAGAGAAACTTAGTCCGGGCACATTTGGAATATTGTATACAGTACTGATTGCCACACGATGTGGAAGTGTTGGAGATGGTATGGAAAAGATTTCCAGAGTGTTGTCTGGTTTGGAGGGTATTAGCCAGAAGGAGAAATTTTACCCAGAGTAGAAATATCAATTACTAGGGACCATAGGTTTTCGGTAAAAGGGAGAAAGTATGATAGGTAAGTATTTTTTGCTTTTCCAGACAGAATGTGAAAGTGCCTGGAATACACTGATAGAGGGGAAAAGCTAATATAGCAAGGTTAAAGAGGGATCTTGGCACAGAGACGAGACAGCAGCGAACAGAATGACATAGAATGTGTAGAAGCATAAACTTTCGTTTTAACTTTCGTTTTAACTTCCTGATGATCAACAACCACATTCATGGAGGTCGCTCCTCATCAATTTCCAGCTTCATACCCTCCCTCTCATAGTAGGGAAACTCAATATGGAGAATTTGACATGAAAGTCAGAGCTGGTAGCTGGTGACTCCATCTCGCCCCTCGATCCTGCGGCCTTCTATCTTGGACAGCAACGTCTTGGGGAACACTGCACTGATAGAAGCTGCATGTACTCCACACCACCACTGCTGGCATCTGTCACATGCCAGCCTCAACATGCCATCCCAGCACATCTCCAACCCACTACAATACACTTCTGTACTTCAATGCTGCAGCTCAGGGTGCACTGACAACTCTCGTTGCAATGCTGCTGCAAGGACACTGTGCTCAGGAATACACACACATGGACTATCCCTCTGGGCTGCTCACTCCGAGTTTGTATACACTCAATGTTGCTGCAAGGTCACTGTGCTCAGGGACACACACCCAGCTCATGGCCTGTCCCTCTGAGCTGCTCACTCCGTGTTTGTACACACCCAATACTGCTGCAAGGTCACTGTGCTCAGGGACACACACCCAGCTCATGGACTGTCCCTCTGGGCTGCTCACTCCGTGTTTGTACACATTCACTTTGATATGCCTTGAGCGTTCACAGAATATTTGCTTTACCCTATCCTGCGCTCAGCAGTGTTTATCCTCAGCCAGAGCTACCAGTCTCAGCCGCCTGCTACATTGTCTTGTTGTTTAGCACAGACACAAACCCAGGAAGCTCAATATCATTGTCCACAGTCAGTCACCGTACCCAGTAGTGAGAGAAGGGGACTCTCAAATCCCAGTCTGGGACTTGAACCCGGTCAGGAAGTCTCTTGTGGTTGTTAGGGTTAGGATCCTTCTCCTGTGAGGGCTTGAGGAGCTGAATGTTGGGGAGATCCACGCCTCTCTTGGCACTTTCTCTCCTATTATGGGATTGGTCCTTATGGGATATGAAAATTAGCAAGAGGTATTAAGGGACATGGAAACGTTTGGTGCAGCTGTTAGAGCTGGCAAATCTGGGGAAAAGGTGGCAATGTGTCTTGAGTGAGTGAGTGGGCAGCACAGACAACAGGCAGGGTTGGGTAGAGGGGCAGTGATGAGGTTGGAGAGACTGAGAGAAGGTGCTGGATTCAGTGAGGGTGGGTAAGTTCACATACAGTTACAGGGGTGAGGGTGAGGGTGGGAGAACATGAGCCTTGGTGAGAGGTGGGTGTAGTGACAGAGAGGTCACAAAGTGCAGATGGTGGCACTTACCCTGGTGGAGTGGCGAAGGTCACTGCTGGGCATTCACCAGAAGGCTGGCACCTCACTGACCCAGGGGTCACCCTCGGACCAAACTGGTGGGATCTGGTTTCAGTGCTCCCCTGCCAGTCCTGGAGGAAGATAATGTCCCTCTCGTGCACCATGCCATCCACCAGAACCTCAGGGGCTTGGTCTCAAAGTGAAGCCCCAGATTTACCCCCTCTGCCATGTCCAGGGTGTTTCGGAGTGACAAACCTAGAGTGTAATGACTTTTTAAAGATGGCCCCTGTGACGGGGAGGCCGGTGCATCCTGGGATATCCAGGCAGCGGGCAGTTGTTATGACGAAGGGGAAAATCCTCGTGTTAGTATCAGATGAGAGAAAGTCCACATGGGCAGGGAGGGTAGTTAATGAAGCAGATTGGGGATGGTGTCATGAGAAAAAAACACTTAACCTGGTGGAGAGAAACCCTCCATGAAACTCGTCTAAAATGAGACTTAACCAAATCAAAAGCTGGCTGAGGCCTGTCTGTCTGAATCAAAATGGGAATTCAGTGTGAAATATTGGGAGCAACAAACTTGGAGCAGAGAATTATACAGGAGATTCAAATCCTTAAAAAGGGGTAACACAATGTTCCAAACTGTTAAAAGGAGATGGGGAAAATTCCCGGCCTTATCGTTACCAACATTATCCAATCCTCACTGGATGCAGGGATGGTGCCGGAGGACTGGAGAATGGCTGACATGGCAGTTTTGTTTAATGTGGAGAAAGGGACTGACTGAATAGGTCGCGGATGGAATTCTGAGACAGTGGATAAACGGTCACTGAGGAAGTCCCAGGGACTCCAGGACAATTGGTCTAGATTTGTTCCAGGAAGATCGTGTGTAATTAATCTGACTATGTCGGTTTGAGGCAGTAACTTGTAACTGCATGTGACTTAATTGGATTTAACAAGAGGTTCCATGGCAGGCTGTTTAAAAACAGAAACTATGGGGCCAGGTGAATGGAGCAAACAACCCAGAGAAGTGCATGGCAAGGCATTTGGGGACATCAGCAATAGAGAGGAATGTACAATAAATGAGAGTATGGTCAGTGTGGGCAGATAAATGAAGGTGGCTGGAAACATCCAAGAACCTCGTTAATGTAGCAAATGGAATCATTTCCTCTATCAGCCAAAGTGCAGAATTTAGAGCAGGAAGTTTATGCTGGAACTGTATACATAATGAGCGCAGACGCAGCTTGGGCAATGTGTGCAGTTCTGGTCACCCCAAGACATGGAAGGATGGAATTGGACTGGAGAGTGTGTAGAGGAGATTCGTTACCCTGTGACAGCGGAAGGGCAGTTATGAGAAAAGGATGGAACGGAGGATGCTGAGAGGAGATTTGATCGGACAGTAAATATTGTCAGGGACCTGAGTAGAGGGAGTTTGGTAAGAAGTGAAAAAGCAGGACCTCAAGTGCAGTGATCTCCAGATTATTCTCAATGCCACGTGCCAGTGAGGCTAGAAATAGAAAGAAAGACCAGATGGAAGTGTGGCTGAGGAACGGTAGTTTCCTCCACTATTCTGTTTGGTTACCATAGCCCTGCCAAATCAGTGTAAATCCATCCCAACAGCATGAGCCAAACACTGCATAAAGAAATCAGTCCCAGCTTTGTCATATGTTACCCAATCCAGCTTGTACAGTGGCTGCATTCCCCAGAACCAGTTCCAATGTACCAGGAATCTGAAGCGCTTCCTGCTACACTATCGTTGCAGTTACACTCTCACCTACTTAATATTCCTAGTGCTGCACTGCCTTGCACACAGCACTGCGAGTATTCCAGGGATTGACATATTTGAGGCCCTGTTTGCTAACCTTCCATCTACCTCGCTAAATTCTGATTCCCAGACCACGTCACATTTCACACCCGAGTCACTGAGACCAACACAGACCATGACCTCTGGCTGCTAACCATCTCCCAGACCAATATTCTGCAGACACAGTGACATTCTCGAGCCCACAATCCTGGAATTACATTGACAGTCAACGAAATGCTAATGATTTCCTCAATTTCCTGACTCCCTGTGACTGTTGCTCCTCCTTCCTTCTCCCTCCCCTCCTGTACAGTCAGGCTGCTTGTGGAGCCACAGACATGGCTCTGACTGCCCTCCCCTGAGCAGCCAATACATTCATCAGCTTCCAAACCGGGAAACCGAATTGAGAGGGAGACATCAGGCTATTGCTGGATTCCCTGAATCAGTATCTTCGATTGTGCAGTACCCCATTCCCTTCATTCTTCCAGGCATTCATGTCTGCAGGATGATCGGCTCTGTGTGTGTGCCGTCCCCCAACTCTCAGCACCACAGATGTCTCATAGAATCTCTAGTAACTGTCTGAGCTCCACGACCAGTGTTCATCTAGGACACGAGCAGGGGGCTATGTCTTCCCAATGTAACAGAACACATTTTCCATCTGACAAACATGTCTTAAAATACAACATGTCTGGAGTAACTTAATTAATTACCTCGAATGAAGTTAACATCAGGGAAATAACAAAGTGGTTAAGTCCCTTATTCAAGTGTGGTTTATTGAGGATAATTTATTATAGTGGTTCAGAATTTCACTTCTCCCTCTTATTTCTCAGTTCAACTCTTATTTCAGAAGTTGAAAAACTAAATTTGCTAACTAATAGCAATTTAGAGACAGTCACTAATAACGGAGTATTATCAGCCAATGAACTTACAGCCTTTTCTGTGATGGCTCTTGCACTTCTTTCAAACTCGGTGCAGGCAGGTCCCAGCAGCAGAACGTTCTCTGTGACTCCCAGGTACGTGTAATCCTCCAGCTCCCACTCCACTCTGTTCCCTCACATGGTCACCGTCTCTGTGATTCCCAGGTATGTCCAGGCCTCGATCCTCAGTGCTGATTTATATCCTCCCACTTTGGTGCTTCTGTAACCTCATGTTCCTGCTTCAAGTTGCTCCATCACATGGTCACTCCCTCTGTGACTCGGTGCTGATTCAGAGCCTCCTGCTCTGCTGTTTCTCCAATGCCAAGTCCTGCTAGGCCTTGATCCTCGCTGCTGATTTATATTCTCCCGGTTTGTGCTGCTCACTGTCAGGTTATCTCCCTTTGTGACTCCCAGGTAATAGTAGGCCTCAAGCCTCAGCTGAGATGTGTAACATCCCATTCCACGCTGCTCCCCATAGGATCGCCGCTGTGCGTGGAAGACAGTGGAAAAGAGGAGGATGAGAGTTTGCAGAGGGTGTTACAGTGATTGAGCGATCTGTCGGGGATGGAACAGGTTATCTGCGGAGGTAGGCAGACCTGAAGTGTCTAAAGCAGGTTATTGGAAGATACAGGGAAAGTTGCAGGCACTGAGGGTGGCAAAGAAAATAGATACATAGTGGCTTGTTGGTGACGGAGCCTTGTAAAGTCTAAAGGGCTTTTTGTGAGCTGCTTCCTGAGATGTGAAGACTTCAACAAATGCAAAGTGACAGCCAGTAAATGTTGTAAGGTACTGGAGATGGTTGGATGTTACAGAGTTAGAAGACTCGCAGTAACTGGGGGGTTACAGATGTTTGAAGCATTTGTGGTGTTCAAGGACCCTCAGGGCATAAGGAGGTACAGAGAATGGGAGTCTTGCAATTAATAGGATTGCAGGGGCTGGAAGATCTAAGATGGATAAGGAGGATGAAAAGTACCAAAACAGCACAACCAGCCGCTGTAATTCACAAAGATTTAAGGAAGGCGACATGTGCTGACATTAAATACAGTTATATGGCGAGTTACATGTACTGAGGGGTTACAAATTTAGAACGGAAGAGGTTTAGGTTATCAGAAGTATAAACAAGAATAAAGAAATTTGAGAGACTACTAGCACAAATGGGAATGGAGGTGGTGAGACATTCCGATGAATGACAAGTGTTGTTGGCAGAGAAGGATGCCACATATACAGGAAGAGCTGTATTGTCTGTTTGCATTTACAGACATGAATGTTGTCGCACCTGCTGGAGGGGACACAGATAACAACAGTTCCAACAGCTGGTGCAGTGGTTCAGGAAGGCAGCTCACCACCACCTTCTCAGGGACAACTCCAAATCAACAATACACACAGCAATGCTCATGACCACGAGTGAATAAATAAATAATAAATCTACAAGCAGCACTGAGGTCACTTAGGAAGGCCCTTTCAGAACCACTTCACAAACCCGGAGCAACTATACCCAACTATACCCGGAGCAGCAGGAATTCCAGCTGCACGGGAACACCAAGGTGCCCTCAAAACCACGCTCCATCCTCCTAGCACTGTGTCTGTCCCTACAAGCAAAGGACCGCAATGGGTGAGGAAGGCAGCTCCCCACCACCTTCTCCAGGGAATTACAAATGGGAAGGTAATGATGGCCAAGCAAGTGATGGCCACATCCCATCAATGTATTTGTACAAGGAAAACTCATGGACTGTTCATATCTCCTTTGCTTCCTCCACACAACCCACATTCCCATCTCGTTCTGTGTCAGCAACAAACATGGAAGCAGTAGATTTTGTCCATCCATCAAATGTACCAAATCCCTTTGTGAATAGTTAGAGGTCAATCACTAATCCATTTATTCCCAATTAGTTTTCTGTTAAAGAATTCCCAATCCATGCCAGTACATTCCCTCCAACCCCACATTTGCCAATTTTGCTTATCCACCTCTTCCATGGGACCTTGTTGAAAGGTTTCTGAAAACCCCGACAAACCATTCCTCTCTTTTATCTACTCTGCTTGTTCACAGCCAGACAGGAAAACAAATCCAGCAGGGTTTGTGAAATTTCAGTTTCAGAACAACATGTTTGATATGAATAGAGGATTGGCTGATAAGCAGAAGAGAGTAGGTATAAAGGGGTCGTTTTCACGATGGGAACTGGTGACGAGGGGAACTCCGCAGGGGTCAGTGTTGGGGCCACGCTGTACATGCTATGCATTAACAGTCTGGAAAAAGGATGTGAGTGGGTACAAGAACGAGTTTTATAAGAATGAAATGCTTGCCATATGAGGAGCAGGAGAAGTCTCTGGGTCTGTACTTGATGAATTTTCAGAGGCGGCGGTGTCAGGATCTCATTCAAACTTACAGAACTTTGAGGAGCCTGGATGGATTGGACGTGGGGGGGGGTGGGGAAGATGTTTCCTCTAGTCGGAGAGACTACGAGCCAAGGGCACAGCTTCAGAATGAAGGAACGACCATTTAGAATGGAGATCTGGAAGAATGTATTCAGCCAGAGGGTATTGAATCTGTAGAACGGTTCCTGCTGTAGGGAGGGTTATAGAGGAGGGTGACATTTACTCAGATAGGGCTACAAGCGCTGGAGAAGGTTACGGAGATGACTAGATGGATGGATATACTAGAGGAGCTTACATTGACAGGGTGTGTGATAGTGACGGGAGAATGTTAAACTGATAGTGACTCTTGTAGGAACTGGATTGGGAGAGTCACAGGCATTGGACTGCATTCTACAGGTTGGGAGTATTGCAGAGACCTGAGAGGATTATACAGATATGGAGGATTGTGGGGTCTCCACATGTTGAGAGGGTTTCCGGAAGAGGTTACACCAATAAGGAGGGATGTTGGAGCTGTCGTAGTTTACAGAGATTGGGAGGTTTGGAGCTGTTTAATTGTTAGAGGGATATTTTTAGGGTCAGTAATATGGAACGCAAAGGGAGAGTTTAGATTTTATTACATTCCCTACAGTATGGAAACGGCACTTCGGCCCAACAAGTCCACACCAACTCTCCAAAGAGTAATCCACCCAGACCCATTTCCCTCTGACTAATGCATCTAACGCTATTGGCAGTTTCGAATGGCCAATTCACCTGACCTGCACATCTTTGGTTGTGGGAGGAAAATGGGGCACCCCATGCAGACACAGACAGAATGTGCTAAATCCATAGAGACGGTCCCCCAAGCCTGGAATCGAACTTTGGTCTCTGGCGCTGTGAGGCAGCAGTGCTCACCACTGAACTTCCATGCATCCTAACCTGCAGAGCTAAACAAATAGAGGGCGATTGAGGTGCTGGCAGGAGCGCACAGAGATGGGGACTGTTGTTTCCGCTGGAAAACGGTCTGGAGGTGTTTACCCAGATAAGAAGGTCGGTAGGCGTGGGAGATGGTTACAGAGGTGTAGTGCTGTAGGCCAGGAGACAGGAATGGGATCGGGCCTGCAGAAGGTTACAGTGAGATCATGTTCTCTTGGGGCTTGAGGAATGTACATAGGGGGGTATTTTGGTCCGTGCTGGAGGATTTTACAGAGACAGGATGGACTGCAGTTATTGTGGAAAACTGCAGAAATAGAGATTATTGTACTGACTGCAGGATGGGATTATTGAGATGGGCCATGTTATCAAGACGGAGAAATTTACAAAGAGGAGAGTCGCCAGCATTGGGGTAGGTTTCAAATATACAGCAGGATAATGGGAGGGGTGGAGGTTACAGAAATCGGATCTTTTCTGGCAATTACAACCATTCAAGACACTGGTGCAGATGAGATGGACCAAATGGTGTGTTTCCTTGTTGTATGACTATATCACATGACAAGAGACCGTGTGAGAGGGTGAATAGGGAACAGAAAGATCCCAGGTTTCAACACCAACTTCTTAAGGGAGGCCTCCTTTCCCAGATGTTGTCCTGATGCTCACTAAGACAGAACAGGCCTGGATGGATAACTGTGAACTTCCTATATTGTCATAGGTAGGCTCAGAACTGCAGTGATGCAAGTTAGCAAGAGAGTGGAGATTGAGTCTGGGACTTTCATGCTCATGCTCTGTGATCACCCTTCAGCACTGTATCTGTGTCAGGTCTTCCGGACCAAATTTCCCTTAAATTCGCTCTGCTCTCTTCACTGTGAGTGATCTTACCTCGCTGCAGGATTTATTGAAGACTCCAGATCTCCCTGCCCTCTGGCTGACCAACTGTCTTCAATGAGATGATGGATGAAACATCCAGCAGTTGGGAAGTTTATTGAGTCAGGACTGTCCTGAATATATGCAGGAGACAGAGAAATAGACAGAATGGGAAATTAGACTGATACAGTGGGGGTTACGCATGGAGAATGGCACGGAGTACCACAGTGATCTGGAAAACCCCAGTCTCCATCTCTGGCCTGCGTTGCCTCGTATCCCTGGAGTGCAGAATTCTGTTGGCTCAGGGTCTGGAGTAACTACAAAAGGTGCAGTCACTGGCAGCAATTAGACCCTCAGAGTGATAGATATCACATGGAGAGATACTGAATGATAGCACCAGATTGCTGGAAGGTGTCAGGATCAAACCACGGTCAAGAAGAAGGGGTTTGATTCACGGTGCACTGAGATCAGTGCTCAGGAATGAGGGAGCTATCAGTGGGCCAGGCGATGGCCTAACATTAACTCACTAGCCTGTTCATCCAGAATTTAATGCCGGTGGCAGGGAAAAGCATCTGAATGCTCAATATCCGTTCAGGAAGCAAATCAGTGGTAGGCAGCTGGTCTGACCTCCATATGACTCCAGACCCAGAGCAATGGAGTTGACTTTAAACTGCCCTCTGTAATAGTCTAGCAAGGCACTCAGCTCAAGGGCAACTCGGGGGTGGGCATGAAATGCTGGCCAGCCAGAGACAGCAATATCCCACGAGTGAATTAAAAGCCACACTGCTGGGAGCAGTGTCCTGGCCAATGTCCTGTAGGTTTATGGTCAGAGCTTTAAGCTAACATGGAGGATGCAGTGACAGGGTTCAGGTGAAAGGAGCTTTCCAAATCCAAAGAGAAAAGATGAAGCATCGGAACAGCATGGGAATGTGACTGAAGACAAGCAGAAAGGAACAGGATGGGACAGAGTTTAACTAAAACTGTACATTAGTGAATCGATTTGTGACAGGGCATTGTGGGAAAGAATAAATTATATATTTTTTTGGAATTGCCAAAGAATCTGCAATAAGGTAATAGACTTGTGACACAGAGATGAATGGGATTTAGTCAGCAGAGAGATGTGGATAAATGGTGAACAAAAGGTGGAACGTAAATATACAATGGTACACAACCTTGTGGGATCTTGGGCAGAATAGGAGTGCAGGATGGGTAACCCTGACAGTAATCAATAACACAAGTAGAAGAACTGTTTTTAAGGCTGCCTCGCAGCATTTCATTGTTCCTCCCTGTATTAAACAGGAATTCATTGGAACTTGTAACAAAGGCATTATGATAGTTTTGGGAGACTTCAATCTGGGACAGTCACACTGGCAAGAGTGATATTATCAGAGCTCCTCTTTGAATGTGTTTTGTTGGTGTTCTTTTGAATAACATATTGTGCAGATGGCTCGGGATATCATGATCTCAGATTGACCGTTGAGTGATGAAGCTGAGTGAAGGTTTGATGTCACACAGAGATCCTCCAGGAGATTGCAATATAGTGGAATTCAAAGAGATTATTAAGTTTTCAAGTGACCATAAAGCACACCCGAGCATCAGAAACAAAGCCAATTACATGAGTTTGAGAGGCGAACTGACCAAGGTCAACAGGGGAAATAGACTGAAATGTCAGGTTATAAATAGACAGTGGAAAACAATTACAGTGATTGAGTGATAGAGATGTACAGCAGAGGAACAGACCCCTCGGTCCAATTCATCCACGCCAACCAGATATCATAACCATTCTAGATCCATTTACCGGCACTTATCCCACTAAACCCTTCCTATTCATATACCCATCCAGATGCCTTTTAAATGCAGTAATTTTACGAGCCTCCACCATTCCTCTGGCAGTTGATTCCGTACACACAGCACCCTTGGCGTGAAAATGTTGCCCCTTAGGTCTCTTTCAAATCTTTCACCTCTCCGCCCTGAACTTATGCCCTCTAGTTCTGGACTCCCCCATCCCAGGGAAACGACCTGACTTTATAAATCTCTATAAGGTCACCCTTCAGCCTCGGACACTCCAGGGAAAACAACCCCAGCCTATACAGCCTCTCCTTGTAGCTCAAATCCTCCAATCCTGGCAACATCCTTGTAAATCTTTTCTGAACCCTTTGAAGTTTCACACCATCCTTCCGATAGGAATGAGACCAGAGTTGCACGCAATATTCCAACAGTGGCCTCACCAATGTGCTGTACAGCCGCAAGATGACCTCCCAACGTTTATACTCGATACTCTGACCAATAAAGGAAAGCATACCAAACGCCTTCTTCACTATCCTATCTCCCTGCGATTCCACTATCAAGGACCTATGAGCCTGCAGTCCAAGGTCTCTTTGTTCAGCAACACTCTCTAAGACCTTATCATTAAGTGTATAAGTCCTGTGAGGATTTGCTTTTCCAAAATGAAGCACCTCACATATATCTAAATTAAACTCCATCTGCCATTCCTCACTCCATTGACTCATCTGATAAAGAGGAGACAGTGAGGTCTGCAGATGCTGGAGATCAGAGTAGAGAGTGTGTTTGCTGGAAAAGCACAGCAGGTCAGGCAGCATCCGAGGAGCAGGAAAATCGACGTTTCGGGCTGGAGCCCTTCACCAGGAATGAAGCTGGGAGCCTCGGGGGTGGAGAGATAAGTGGGAGGGGGTGGGGTTGGGGTGAAGGTGGCTGAGAGTGCAATAGGTGGTTGGGGATGGGCGTTAGAGGGTTAGCTTGAGAGGAGGGTGGAACAGATATGTGGGAAGGAATATTGACAGGTGGGTCAGGTCATAGGGCGGTGCTGAGCTGGAAGGTTGGAACTGGGGGAAGGGGGAAGGGGAAATGAGGAAACTGGTGAAGTCCACATTGATGCCATGGGGTTGAGGGGTCCCAATCAGAAGACAAAGCGTTCTTCCTCCAAGTGTCGGGTCGTGAGGGAGTGGCGACGGAGGAGGCCGTGGACTGACATGCTCTCGGCTGAGTGGGAGGGGGAGTTGAAGTGTTTGGCAACAGGGCGGTGGGTTGATTTTCAGGTGTCCTGGAGATGTTTTGTAAAGTACGCAGTGAGAAGGCGATCTGTCTCCTAATCGCCTCGACACTGGCGACACGGGACACCTTCTTGCAGAGCGCTTTAGAGAACATCTCCGGACACCTGCACCAATCCACCACACCACCCTGTTGGGCAGGATTTGAACCTGTGTGGGCAAGCCCCAATGGATTTCTAACCCATCGCCTAAACCACTCGACGAGAACTACATGCTTACAGAGGTTACAGAGCTAAAGAGGATTGTAGGGACAGTAAGAGGTTTCACAGTTTATGAGTGTAGTGGGGACTGGAGGAAAATACCAAATTAGGGAGAGTTTAAGATTGAAGGATTCTGCAGAAAGATTTTACAGGGTTAATACAGGACTGTTGACAGTGCGGAGTAACAGAAAAATCTTGGGGTCAACGTCCAGAGATACTTCAAATTTGTCACCCAAGTTGTTAGGGTTGTTAAGAAAGCCAATCATGTGTCGGCTTTCGTTTGCATGGGGCTTGAGTTTAAGAGCCGCGAGGTTATGCTTCAGCTCAATACAGTCTGTGGTTAGACCACAATTGGAATATTGTGTTCTGTTCTGGTTGCCTCATTACAGGAAAAATGTGGAAGTTTTGGAGAGGTGCAGATGAGATTTATCAGGATTCTGCCTGGATTGGAGGGCAGGTCTAACGAAGAAAGGTTGAGGGAGCCAGGGCTTTTCTGTTTGGAATGAAAAAGGATGAGAAGTGACTTGGTAGAGGTGTACGAGAAGATGAGAGGCTGGTTGGCTCGAGATTTTTCCCATTGCCAAAATGGTTATAACTAGGAGGCAAAATTGTAAGGTAATTGGAGGAAGGTTGAGGGGAGATGTCAGAGGTAGCTTCTTTACACAGAGTGTGCTGGATGAGTGGAATGTACTGCTAGTGTGGTTGATAGGATTAGATACATTAGGGACATTTAAGTAACTTTTGGATAGGCACATGAATGATAGCAAAATTAATTTCAGAAAATGAAGACCTGTGACCAATGGTGTTCCACAGAGATCCGTGCAGGGCCTACTGTTGCTTGTGACACATATCAATGATTTGGAGGAAGGAAACAGTTCCTTGCTTAGCAAGTTTGCAGATGACACTAAGATTGGTGGAGTATCAGACAGTGAAGGGGAATGTCAGATAATACAGCAAAATATAGATAGATTGGAGAGGTGGGCAGAGAAATGGCAGATGAAGTTCAATCCGGGCAAATGCAAGGTGATACATTTCGGAAGATCCAATTCAAAAGTGAAATATACAGTAAATGGGAAGGTCCTGGGGAATATTGAGATATGGGTAATCAGGTCCATTGTTCCTTGAAGGTGGCACCCCAGGTCAGTAAAGTGGACAAGGTGGCATATGGCATGCTTTCCTTCATTGAACGGGATATTGAGTACAAGAGTTGGCAGGTCATGTTACAGTTGTATCGGACTTTGGTTTAGAATATTACGTACAGTTCTGGTCTCCACATTACCAAAAGGATGTGCATGCTTTGGAATGGGTGCAGAGGACGTTCACCAGGATGTTGCCTGGCATAGACGGCGCTAGCAATAAGGAGAGATGTAATAGCTTTGGATTATTTTCATTAGAAAGATGAAGGTAGATTGGGGACCTGATTGAGGTTTGCAAAATCATGGGATGTATAGACAAGGTGGGTAGCAAGAAGCTTTTTTCCCCAGAGTGCGAAACTCAATTACTAGGGGTCACGAGTTGACAGTGAGAGGGGAAAGGTTTAGGGTAGATATGCGTGGCAGGCCCCCATACGCAGAGAGTGATGGGGACCTGGAACACTTTGCCAGCGGAGGAGGTAGAGGCAGGAATGATAACGTCAGTTAAGATGTATCCACACAGATGCATGAATGGGCAGGGAGCAGATCGTCACAAAATAGGCGACGGGTTTAGACAGAGAAACTGGATCAGCGGGCTGAAGAGCTTGTTCCTGTGCTGTGATTTTCTTTGTTCTTTCAATGGTCTGCAGTTAGATTGATCTTAGAGTTAGATAAAAGCTTGACACAACATTGAGGGCTGAAGGGCATGTACTGTGCTGTATTGTTCCGTGTTTTAAATAGGGAGAGTTACAATGGCAGGAAGAGGTTTCAGGAGGCTGGAGAGGATGGGATCTGAATGAATAGATACATTAGGAAGGGTTTACTAGGATTGTCGGAGGTAACAAAGACAGCAATGGTCTGATCTGGAGAAGACGACCCAGACTGGGAGAGTTGTGGGGACTGTAGGTGGTTTCACAAGGAGCACATAGAGCCACAGGATGTCACAGAAATGTGGAGAGCTGTACGGTCTACATGTGTCCATGAAGATGGAGAGGTTGGGAGGGATGGAGCAGTTTACTGGGACAACAGTGTTAGTAGGATGGAGCGGTTTACACAGACAAGGAAGATTTTCGGTGAATGGAGCAGATTACTGAGATAAAGTGGTTTGTATAAACTGGAGGACCAAACAGAGATATGGAGGGTAGTCGTGACTGAAGATGTTTATAGATATAGGAAGTTTTACTTCTGCAGATTATTTAGATATGGAGGGTGTGGAGTCTGACAGATTTTCCAGAAGGGCAGTAATTTTGGTTGGAGACAGTTTCACAGATAAGGAAGCATAAGTAACCTCCTCCAGTTTGGTCAAAGTGAAAAGGGTTGTAGGGGAGGGTGGCATTTACACAGGTCGGGGCGTAAGATCTGGAGAAGGTTATGGAGTTGAGTAAATGGATGGAGATACAGGAGGGGCTTACATTGAAAGGATGGGTGTTAGCGATGGGATGATGTTACATAGAAAATGAGTCTTGTCAGAACTGGTTAGGGAGAATCACAGGCTTTCAGTGGGTTCTACAGATCGGGAGTGCTGCAGGGACCTGAGAGGGCTGTTGTGTCTCCACAGTGATAGTGTCTTTAGGACTGGAAGAGGTTACGTAGATACGGAAACATTGAAGACGATGTGTGCCGCCTTCTTTTTCTTGAACAGAGCCTCAATATCCCCCATGAGCCAGGGATCCCTAAACCTGCCAGCTTTTCCCTTCACTCTAACAGCGACATATTGGATTCTTGAGATCACACTTTTAAAAGCCTCCCATTTGCCAGTCATTCCTTTTCCTTCAAAGACTCACCCAGTGGATGGGTGCATCATGTGGAGGAGCCGGTGTTGGATAGGGGTTGACAACGTTAAAAATCACACAACACCAGCTTACAGTCCAGCAGGTTTATTTGGAGGCACTAGGTTTCAGAGCGCTGCTCCTTCATCAGGTGGTTGTGGAGCACAATCATAAGGCACAGAATTTATAGCAACAGGATTGCAGTGCCATGGAATGTAATACCAAACAAATTTAGTTTAAGTTTTCATCTTTCAGAATGATCACCTGGACTTCAAAAGCTGGTGCTTTGAATTAAATCTGTTGGACTATAACCTGGTGTTGTGAGATTTTTAATTCACCCAATGGACCTCTGCTCGATCCTGCCAAATAGCCCCAAACATGGCCCTGCTCCAGTTTCGCAACTTAATCTGTGGACCTGTCTCATCTTTTTCCATAACTATGTTAAAACGAGGACAGTTGTGGTCATTGGACCCAAAGTGCTCTCTGACTGACACTTCAGTCACTTGCCTGACCTCATTTTCTGAGGGGAGGTCTCGTTTTCAGCTGCCTGAGTAGAGTGGGGCCCTCTCCATATTGATCTAGGAAAGTTTCTTGGACACATTTGACAAATTCCACCCCATACAGGACTTTTACACTCTGGGTGGTCCAGTTAATACAGGGGAAGTTAAAATCTCTAACCAATACTACTCTATTATTTCTATAGGTACCTACAATCTCTCTTCACATCTGCTCCTGTCGTACACAATCCCAGCAGACTGACCATCCCCTTTTTGATTCTAACTTCTAACCATATGACCTCATTTGATCACCCCGAAAGAGTATCCTCTCTAAGCACTCTTGTTACGTCCTCCCTTATCAAAAGGGTAGCTGCCCCTCCTCACTTACTTGTCCTTCTGTCACGCCTGTAGTTTCTATGTCCTGGAACACTGAGCTTCCAGTCGTGCCCTTCTCTCAGCCATGTTTCTGTTATGGCTATAATATTCCAGTCCCCAGAGCCAAGTAATCCTCTGAGCTCGTCTGCCTTACCTGTCAAGCCTCGTGTGTCGAAATAAATGTCCTTTAAATCAGAGGTCTTGTCCCTCCCTTGCCTGTGGCCCGGGATATCCTGGATAGGAAACTTGCTCTCGATGGCTGACGCATTTTTCCCTTGACTTGTAGATGGTACCTCACTTACTCAGAGTCCAAACCCCTGCCAAACTAATTTAAGCCCTCCAGTGTAAGACAAGCAAATCTCCACCCAGGGATACTGGTGCCCCTCTGGTTCATGTCAAACGCGCCCTCCCCCTTGTTGAGGTTACCACTACCCCAGAAGAGTTCCCAATGATACAAGAACTACAAACTCTACTCCTCCATCATCTCCTCAGCCACACATCCGTCCGGCCTATCTTTCTGTTTCTATCCTCACTGGCACGTGGCACTGGGAGTAATCCGGAGATCACTACCCTTGAGGTCCTGCTTTTTAACTTCTTTCCTCACTCCCTGTACGTATTTCACAGGATCCCATCCCCTTGACTCATGATGACATGTGGGCCGATGTGCACAATGACCTCTAGCTGTTCACCCTCTCCTTCAGACTGTTCAGTAACGAATCAGAGACATCCTTGACCCTGGTACCCGGGAGGCAGCACATCATCCTGGGGTCTCTTATGCAGCCACACAGTCTCCTGTCTGTCCCCCTCACAACTGTGTCTCCTATCAGTATTGCGATCGTTAGAGAGGATCTGGCAAATAGAGACTGGGAGGACTATCTGCAGTTGGGTTTATATTTGGAAAGAAAGAGTATGCTAAAGTGATACAGTGAGAATTCAGGGTCAGTGTGTTCATGCCGAGGAAACAGTAAGGGCAGCAAGCCTAGTGAATACTGATCAAGCGATATCGTGAGTTTGATAAAGAAAATACAGGTGAAGCTATTCAAAAGTTTAGGGAGTGCAAGGGGGCTCCTTGAAAATGAATGACAAACAATGGTCATTAAATATCCTTGGTAGATAGTGTTAAGGAAAAGCCAGTATTTTAGCAGTATAGTTAGAATAAGAGAATTACTGGGGAAAGAGTGGGACCTGTTTGAAACTAAAGGGACAATCTGTGCATGGAGCTAGAGGAAGTAGGTGAGGTCTTCAATGAATACTTTCCCATCTGTATTCACACAGGAGAAAGACATTGAAGCCAGGTATTTCAGTCTGGATTGTGAGGTTCTCGAACATGTTAAGATCAATAAGGTGGAAGTATTTTTTTCACATGCATAAAGGTGGAGAAATCCCCAGTGCCCAATGAAATATATCCCAGGCTGCTATGGGAGGTAAGCGAGGAGATTGCTGGGGCCCTTGTGGATATATTTAAAACTTTGCTGGCCGCAGGTGAAGTGCTGAATGACTGAAGGATCGCTAATGTAGTTTCTTTGTTCAGGCAGAGCAGCAGGGATAGACCAGGTAATTACAGAGCAGATAATCTGACAGCAGGGGCAGGGGAATTATTGGACACAATTCTGAGGGACAGAATGAATCAACATTTGAAAATGCAGAGATCAATTGGGGATACTCATCACGGATTTGATAGAGTAAGATCCTCTCCCAAATTCTGATGAGATTTTTATTTGAAATAACGATTGAGGATTTTGATGAGGGCAGTGCAGAAGATGTGGATTACATGAATTTCAGTAAAGCGTTTGACAAGGTCCCTCATGGAACGTTGGTCCAACAGACCAATGGGATCAAAGGCAATTTGGCAACCTGGATCCACAATCGTGGAGGGTTGGTTTTGTGTTTGAAATTCTTTCACCAGTGAGTGTACCACAGGGGTCTGCACAGCAAACATTGCTGTTTATTATAGAACATAGAAACGTACAGCACAGAACAGGCCCTTAGGCCCACGATGTTGTGCCGAGACTTAATCTTTATGTAAAATATAGTAACTTAACCTACGCAACCCTCAACTCACTGCTATCCATGTGCATGTCCAGCAGTCGCTTAAATGTCCCCAATGACTTCGCTTCCACCACCTCAACTGGCAACGCATTCCATGCATTCACAACTCTCTACCTAAACAAATTATCTCTGATGTCTCCTTTGTACCTTCCTCCTAATATCTTCAAACTATGACTTTTCGTAACAGTCCATCCTGCCCTGGGGAAAATTCTCTGGCTATTGACTCTATGTATTCCTCTCATTATTTTGTACAATATTATGTGCATTAATGCGTTCAATGTGAAAGCAGAAGCTATCATTATCAAGTTTGCAGATGACATGAAAGGTGAGGATGTCATTCACAGTGAGGTGGATGGTCTCAGGCTACAGTCTGAAGGTTGAGGCTGGGAAAGAATTTCAAGACAGGAATTTAAATAGACAAGGCAGGCAAAAGCACAGCAGACAATGAGGGAAAACTGATCAATTAAAGTGAATTTATTTCAAAGTAAAAGACCTACCAGTTAAGGCAGATGAACTCAGTGCGTGGATGGGAACATGGGACTGGGGTACCATAGTTTTACAAAAACACAACTGATAGAGGGACAGGACTGGGAGGTCAATGTTCCAGGGTACAGATCATACAGGAAGGATAGAACAGGAGGTGAAAGAGGAAGGGGAGTGGCGGTTTTGATCACTGAAAACATTACAGCAGCACTTAGAGAGGATATTCCTGGGTATCGCCCAGTGAAGCTATAAAAATGCAACTGAGAAATGAGAATGGGTCATCAGTTTGATATGACTGTACTACAGGCCCCCCAACAGTCAGCGAGAATTTGAGCAGCAAATATGTCGGGAGATCTCCGAGATCTGTAAGAATGATAGGGTTGTAATGGTCGGGGATTTTAACTTTCCAAACCGAGACTCGGACTGCGAGAGTGTTCAGAGCTTGGATGCGAGGAATTTGTAGTCATGTTTAAGAAAACTGTCTCAGTCAGAATGTCAATGGTCGGACTGCAGAAAGGGGTAAAACCTGACCTCCCCTTGCGAAACAAGGAATGGAAAGGGACAGGGTTATTAGTGGGGCAACACTTTTGTAAGGTCATCACAATTCTATTAGTTTGAAAATAGCGATGGAAAAGGACAAGCCTGGTGCAAAAGTTAAAGATCAAAACTGGCCTTGCTTCAATTCAGAAGGTATTAGTCAAGAGTTTTTAACAATTGATTGCGGAGGCTAGTTGCAGGTAAAGGGACGTCAGGCAGATGGGAAAATTTCAAAAGAGCAATAAAATGGGACTTCAGGGCCAGCATATTCCTGTTAGTGTGAATGACAATGCTGACACAAGTAGGAGACATTGGATAACGGGGGATATTGAGGCTCTGGTCAATAAAAAGGGGGCACATGTCACATATAGCCAGCTGGATTAAGGGAATCTATTGAAGAACATTGCGGGTGGAGTAATACATTTAAGAGGGAAATCAGGAGGGCCGAAAGGGGACCACAGAAATCTTTGGCAGATCAGACTGAGGAAAATCCAAAGAGATTCTACATGAATATTAACAACTGAAGATTAACTAGGGGCAGAATATGGCTCCTTGAAGATGAATGGGGCTATCCAATTGTGGAACCACAGGAGATGGGTGAGATCCTGAATGAAAATTTCATGTTTGAACTTACTGAGGAGAAAGATTGGGGAACTCAGGGAAATAAACAGGGATATCATCAAAAGACTCCACATAACAGAACAGGACGTACTGAAGGTTCTAAAATGCAGAGAAGATAGACAAATCCATGGGAACTTATCAGTTATATCCCAGGATATTGTGGGAAGCTCAGGAAGAAATTGTGGGGTCCCAAGAGATATTTCTATCACTGACAGCCACGGGTGATGAGCTGGAAGCCTGGAGGGTGGGTAATCTTGTGCCAGTGTTTCGGAAAGTCTGCGAGGGAAAGCCATGGACATAAACACCAAGTAGCTTGATGTCAGTGGTGCAAATGCTGTTGGAAGCGTTTCCACAGGACAGGAGTTACATGCATTTGCAATAGCATAATTGATTAGGGACAGAGAGCACAACTTTGGAGTCCTGCATAGAATTCTGATCATCCTGATTTAGGAAGCATTTAGGAAACTGTAAATGGAGCAAAGATTGACAAAGATGTTACTGATACTGGAGGGTTTGACAGAATCGGAGAGGCTGGATAAGCTGGAAAGCAACATGGGGGGATGAGATAGCTTTGGCAGATAAGGTTAAGAAGAATGCAAATACTTTTCTACAGCACACAATTAGGAAAGAACAACTGGAGAGATACTATGGCCCCTCAAAGATCAGTGAGGCCATCCAAGTGTGGATCCACAGGAGATGGGCAAGGGCCTAAATGAGCGTTTCATGTCACAACGTACTGTGGACAAAGACCAGGAAACAAAGAGAAAGAAACAATGATGTCTTGTAAAGAGTCCCTATTACTGAAGAGGTGGTGCTGGAGGTCTTAGAACACAGAAAGCCCTAGGTCCTGAACAAGTGTATACCAGAACATTGTGACAAAGTTGTGGCAGGGAGACGAGCAGAGATATTTATATCATTGTCCTTCGCATTTGCATTGGGTGGAGGTGGCTGAGGGGTGACCTTATAAAGGTTTAGAAAACCATGAGGGGTACAGGTAAGGTGATTAGCCCAAGTCTTTACCCAAGGGTAGTGGAGTCCATAACTAGACGGGATTGAACTGCAGAAGGAGAAGGTGTTAGCAATTCTGGAAAGTGTCAAAAAATATAAGTCCCATGGGCAAAATGGGATTTATCCTTGGTTTGTCTGGGAGGCTAGGAAGGAGACTGCCGAGCATTTGACTTTGATCTTTATGTCGTCATTGTCTGCAGGAATAGTGTCAGAAGGCTGGAGGACAGCAAATGTGGTCCCCTTGACAAAGAAGGGGAATAGAGACAGCCCTGGTAATTATAGAGCTGTGAGCTTTACTTTGATTCTGGGTAAAGTGTTGGAAAGTTATGTAAAAGCCAGCATTGAAAATCATCTGGAGATGAGTACGTTGATGAGGGATAGTCAGCACGGTTTTGTGAAGGGTAGGTCATGTCTCACAAACCTTATTGACTTCGTTGAGGTGACCAAACAGGTGGATGAGGGTAAAGCAGATCTTGGTAGTGCAGATGAGCAGAGAGATCACTTTGTCCATGTACATAGATCCTTGAAAGTTGCCAGTTTGATAGGGTTGTTAAGAAGGAAGTGTTGAAAAATGTGGTGCTGGAGAAACACAGCAGGCCAGGCAGCATCTGAGGAGCAGGAGAGTCGGGCATAAGCCCTTCTTCAGGAATCCTGAAACGTCGATTCTCCTGCTCCTTGGATGCTGCCTGGCCTACTGTGTTTTTCCAGCACCACATTTTTCAACTCTGGTCTCCAGCATCTGCAGTCCTCATTTTCTCCTTGTTAAGAAGGCATTCAGCATATGAGCTTTTATTGGTACAGGGTTTGAGTTTCAGAACCATGAGATAATGCTGCAGTTGTACACAACTCTGGTGCGGCCACATTTGGAGTGTTGCCTATAGTTCAGATCACCGCATTAGATGAAAAATGTGAAAGATTTGGAAAGGGTTCCAAGGAGATTTACTAGGATGTTACCTGGTACGGAGGGAAGGTGTTATGCGGAAGGCTGAGGGACTTGAATTTGGTTTTGTTTGAGAAAAGATTTTTGAGGTAAATTAATTGAGTCAGATAAGATAATCAGAGTGTGAGATGGGTTGGACAGTGAGCGCCTTTTCCCTCAGGTGGTGATGTCTAGCACGTGGGCAGATAGCTTTAAATTGAGGTAGTACTTAATATTAATATTAATTAATAGATATGGGACAGAAGCCAGAGGTAGGCACCTTACTCAGAATAGTCAGGGCATGGAATTCATGGCCTGCAACAGTAGAGGACTCGCCAACTTTAAGGGCATTTAAACGGTCATTGGACAGGCATATGGATGAGAATGGAATAGGGAAGGTTAGATGGGCTTCAGATTGGTTCCACAGGTCCGCGCAATATTGAGGGTCGAAGGGCCATGTTCGATGTTCTGTGTTCTCGAGGGCATAAGTATGAGATAGGAGAGAAAACAACTTAAAGGTGATTGGAGGAGAACATTTTCCACACAGAGGATGGTGCATGTATGGAATGGGTTTCCAGAGGAAGTGGTCGAGAAAAGTACAATGACAACATGCGAAAGACAGTTGGGCAGGTACATGGGGAGAAGGTTTGAAGGGATGTGGGTCAAATACAGGGAAAAACGACTCGTTCAGGGACTCTGTTCAGTATGGGCTAGTTGGAGTGAAGGAACTGTTTCCGTTTTGCATGACCCTGTCTCCAGCCATTGGAGCACGAGACTACCGAGATAAGGCATGTTGAATACACTGACGAAAGTTACAGATATCGGGATTTTAGTCTGGAATACAGTACATTTCAAATATGTGGAGGGACCATCGGAAAGGGAGGAGGTTACAAGGACAGGAACTGTTATTGGAGTTAAAAATTATTGAAGACGCTGGTCCACAAGACATGCGATAGATAGAGTGTTGCAGAGTAGTGAGTCTTAGTACAACAGAACTTACAGTAGGGCTGGTGATTGAGCCTGGGGTGTGTCTGTACTGTACTCCCCCTCCAGCACTGTATCTAAGTCATGTTTTGTTAACCAATGTTTGGAGCTCTCTCATTGCTCTCTGCTCTGTTCACTGGTAGTGATCTTACCTCAGTGCAAGGTTTATTGAGGACTCCAGATCTCCCTTCCCTTTGTGTCTCTGGCTGACAACCATCTTTAATGTGGTGTTGGATGAGACACCCAGCAGCTGGGAAGTCTATTGAGTCAGGAAATTCCTGAGTAACTACAGGAGACAGAGAAACAGACAGAATGGGAAATTAGACTGATCCAGTGAGGGATACACATGGAGAATGGCACTGAGTCCCACAGAGATCTGGAAAGTCCCAGTCTCCATCGCTGGCCTGTGCTGTTGTGTCTCTCTGGAGTGGGAACTGCAATTGGCTCAGGATCTGGAGTAGCTGCAAGAGCTAGAGACGCTGACAGAGTCAGTAGTTAGATCCTCACAGTGAGGGACATCACATGGAGAGGGACTGAGTGATATCACCAGAGTGCAGGAAGATTTCAGAATGAAACAATCATGGAGGAAGAACAGATATAGGATCCTAATGCACTGGTATCAGTGCTCAGGAATGACCAACCTTTGAGCAGGTGAAGTGATGGCCTAATGGTACTGTTGCTAGAGCATATATCCAAAACCTCACCCAATGTTCAGTGGAGGCAGGTTTCAATCCCACCATCAGAAATTGTGGAATTTGCAATCTTTTTATTTTAATTGCAATTAACAATCCATGAATAAATACAAAATCATTGCTGATGTCCACAACAATGTTTGTTCATCAAAAATACACTTGGGGACATCTGCCATCCTCACATGATCTGCATGACATCCCCACAGCAAAGTGTTTGCCTCTCAATTACCCTCTGAATGGCCGAGCAAGTTACTTAGCTCAAGGGCAGCTAGAGCTGGGCAGGAAATGCTGGTCAGCCAGAGACATCCACATTCCATACCTGATTTTAAAATAAAACCATTCGGATGGTCCCACAAGAACTGTGCTGGGACCAGTGTCCTGGCCAAGCACGTCAGTAGGTTCAGGGACAGGGCTTTCAACTGACAGAGACGATGCAGGGACAGGGTTCAGGTGAAAGGAGCTTTCCAAATCCAAATAGAAAAGGCGAAGCATTGAAACAGCATGGGAATGTGACTGAAGACAAGCAGGAAGGAACAGTTTGGGACAGAGTTTAACCAAAACTGTACGTCAACGAATCAATTTGTGATAGGAAATTGTAGGAAACAGTAAATTATGTTTTTTTGTGGAATGGACAAAGTCTCTGCCATAAGGTAGGTGGATTTGTGACACAGAGATAAAAGAGAGTTAGACACAAGGGTGACGTGGTTACAGGGTGAACAAAAGGTGGACATAAATATTCAATGGGTCACAACTTTGCAGAAACTCAGGCAAAATGGACAACGCTATCAATAATGGATAACAAAGGCATTACAGAGAAAGCATTTGGCCTCAGATCATGAAGTAGAGTCAGTCTGAATGTAAATACTGGCTACTACTTGCCAAGGACACAAGCAGCAGAACAGTTTTAGCCACCGAACAACATTTCATTGCTCATCACTGCATTAAACAGGAACTCATTGGAATTTTTTAACAAATACTGTGATAATTTTGAGAAACATCAATATTCACAAAATGTGGGACAATCATAATGGCAAGAGTGATATTGGAAGAGGAGTTCAGAGAATTTTTTTCGGGTTTTTTTTAATAACAAATTGTGCAACTGGCTTGGGACATAACAATCTCAGAGCGACCGTTGTGTAACGAAACTTAGTGAATGAGTAATGTCACCTGGAGAGATCCTCTGGGAAATTGTGATAAAGTGCAGTTTAAAGAAATATAAAGTTTTAAAGTGAATCACAGAAAGGACAAGTTACAACTAGAAACAAAAACAGCCAATTACATGGGTTTGAGATGAGAACTGACCAAGGTAATGAGGCGAAACAGACTGAAATATGTGCCTGTAAATGAACAGTTTGAAGGAACAGTGTAAATCACTCAACAAAAGAACATTCCATTGAAACAGACAAAACCTCAGCAAGAAATTCCTATCGGCCCCTCACTCAGGACAAAATGTATCATATTAGATTATGAGGTTAGAAGATCACAACAAAGTACTTAAAATCCTGAAGTGAGAGAGTGTTTTAAGAGTAAGTGTTAATGGAATTGCAAAGGGTCTGCTAGCAGGAGTTGGGCAATGGGAAGGGGAATTATTGTCAGGGTTTAACATCACAATAGGAACAGGGAGAGGTGAAGGTGCCGGAGGAGGTAAGAGTGTTACAGAGAGTGGTCAGGGCCTGAACGATATTACAAAGCCAGTATGAATTGCTGCAGCTGGAAGGGTTTGCAGAAGTAGGGAGGGACATACGCATTTTTATTTATTCATTCATAGGATGTGGGTGTCACTGCAAATTACACAGAGGACAGCTCAGAGTCAGCCATATTGCTGTGGGTGTGGAATCACATGTTAGCCAGACCAGGTTAGAACGTCAGATATTCTACACAAGAGGAGGTATGTGAACTAGATGAGTTCTTCCCACTGATCAACAATGCTTTTATGGTGGCCTCACTAATGTCTTGTATAGATACAACATGACGTCCCAATTCCTACTCATAATGCTCTGCCCAGTGAAGGAAACCATCCCAAACGCCTGCTTCACCAGCCTGTCTATCTGTGACACCACTTTCAAAGAACTGTGTACCTGCATCCCTTGGTCACTGACTGACAACACTACCCAGGGCCCGAACATTAACTGTACAAGTCCCATCCTGGTTTATTTCACCAAAATGGCACACTTCACATTTACCTAATTAAACTCCATCTGCTATTCTTCAGCCCACTATCCCAGCAGTACTGTTCATCCTATTGAATCACAGATAACCTTCTTCACTATCCACATCACCAGCAATTTCAGTGTCACCCAAAAAACTTACTTCCCAGGAAACCAATATTCCCATCCAAACCAGTTATCCAAATGACAAACAACAGGGGACCCACAACACCGCTGGTCACATGCCTCCAGTCAGAAAAACAACATGTCTCCCATCACCCTCTGTCTCCTACCATCAAGCCCAATTTTCTGTCCAGTTGACTAGCTCCTCCTGAATGCCATAACCTTTTACACAGATCTGAGCTTATTACCCAGTTTACCATACAACACATAGAACACAGAACAGTACAGAACAAGACCCTTCGGCCATGATGATATGCCAATCTTTTATCCGACCATAAGATTAAAAAAAGTGGCAGATAGAGTTTAATTCAGATAAATGCGAGATGCTGCATTTTGGGAAAGCAAATCTTAGCAGGACTTATACACTTAATGATAAGGTCCTAGGGAGTGTTGCTGAACATAGATACCTTAGGGTGCAGGTTCATAGCACCTTGAAAGTGGAGTCGCAGGTAGATAGGATAGTGAAGAAGGCGTTTGGTATGTTTTCCTTTATTGGTCAGAGTATTGAGTACAGGAGTTGGGAGGTCATGTTGCGACTGTACAGCACATTGGTTAGGCCACTGTTGTAATACTGCGTGCAATTTTGGTCTCCTTACTATCGGAAAGATGTTGGGAAACTTGAAAGGGTTCAGAAAAGATTTACAAGGATGTTGCCAGGGTTGGAGGATTTGAGCTATAGGGAGAGGCTGAACAGGCTGGGGCTGTTTTCCCTGGAGCATCGGAGACTGAGGGGTGACCTTATAGAGGTTTACAAAATTATGAGGTGCATGGATAGGGTAAAGAGACAAAGTCTTTTCCATGGGGTTGGGAAGTCCAGAACTAGAGGGCATAGGTTTAGGATGAGAGGGGAAAGATATGAAAGAGACCTAAGGGGCAACTTTTTCACGCAGAGGATGGTACGTGTATGGAATGAGCTGCCAGAGGAGGTGGTGGAGACTGGTACAGTTGCAACATTTAAGAGGCATTTGGATGGATATATGAATAGGAGGGATTTGGAGGGATAATGACCGGGTGCTGGCAGATAGGACTAGATTGGGTTGGGATATGGGGTCAGCATGGACGGGTTGGACCGAAGGGTCTGTTTCCACGTTGTACATCTCTATTACTCTAACTTCCACACCTTCCATTTTATATCATCCATGTGCCTATCCAGAAGTATATTAAATGTCCCTCATGCATCTAATTTTACTGCCACCAGTGGCAGTGCATTCCACTCAGCCACCACTCTGTATGTAACGAACCTACCTCTGAAATCTCACCTTAACTATCCGCTAATCATCAGAAAATTTTACCCCCTTGTAATAGCTAGTTATGTCAGGGTAAAAAAATCTCTCTATTCACTCTATGACTGTCATCACCTTGTTCACCTCTGCCAAGTCGCCCCTCACCCTTCTTCACGCCAATGAGAAAAGCCTTAGCTCCCTCAACCTTTCTTCATAAGACATGCTCTCCAGTCCAGACAGCATCCTGGTAAATTTCCTCTTTACCCTCTCTAAAGCTTCCACATCCTTCCTGTAATGAAGGGACCATAACTGACCACAATATTCCAAGTGGGGTCTAACCAGGGCTCTATAGAGCTGCAGCATAACCTCACAGCTTTAAAACTCAATCCCCAAACTAATGAAATCCCACACAATATATTCCTTCTTAACAAGCCTATCAGCTTGGGTGGCTACTTTGAGGGACCTTGGGACTTGGTAACCAAGATCCTTCTTTTCCTCCACACTGCCAAAGATCCTACCTTTAACCCTGAATTCTGCATTCAAATTCAGTCTTCCAAAATGAATGACTTCACACTTTAACCAGATTGAACTCCATCTGCCACTTCTCAGCCCAAGTCTGCATCCTGTCAATGTTCTGTTGCAACCTACGACAGCCCCCCACACTATCAACCACTCCACCAACCTTTGTGTCATTGGGAAACTTACTAACCGACTCTTCCACTCACACATCCAACTTATTCATAAAATCACAAAGAGCAGGGATCCTGTAACCACTCCCTGCAGAAAACCACTGGTCACTGAGCTCCAGGATGAATGGTTTCGATCTATCATCGCCCTCTGTCTTCTGTGGGCCAGTAATCCCGTATCCAGACAGACAGCTTTCCCTGTATCCCATGCCTCCATACTTTCTGAATGAGCCATAAAGGTGTTTTGTCACATTCTCAAAAGATTCAATAAGACTTGTAAGGCATGACCTGCCCCTGAAAAAACCATGCTGACTATCTCTGATCAAACTATGATTTCCCAATGAATAATAAATCCTGTCTCTCAGAGTCCTCTCCAATAATCTGCACACCACAGACATAAGACTGACAGGTGTGCAATTCCCAGGATTATCCCTACTCCCTTTCTTGAACAAGGGAATAATATTTTCCTGCCTCCAATCATTTGGCCCGACTCCAGTGGACAGTGAGGGTGCAAAGGTCATCACCAGGTGCGCAGCAATCCACTCCCTCGGTTCCTGTAGTAACATTGGACGCATCCAGTCTGGTTCAGCGACTTATCTATCCTTATCTTTCACAAAATTCTCAGCACATCCTCCTTCTTAACATCCACCTGTTCACGTACATCAGCCTGTTTCACGCTGTCCTCACAAACGACAAGACCCTTCTCAGTAGTGAATACTGAGTCAGAGTATTCATTAAGGGCCTCCCCTACCTCCTGTGACTCCAGGCACAAGTTCCTTCCACTATCCCAGATTGGCCTTATCCTCACTTTGGCCATGCTCTTGTTCCTCGCAAAAGTGAGGAATGCCTCACGGTTTTCCTTAATCCTTCCCAACAATGCTTTTTCATGCCCCCTTCTAGTTGCCCTAAGTCCATCTCTCGGTTCCTTCCTGGTACCTTCAGAGAATCCCTACAGTGTTGAAAGGGGCCATTTGGTCCAACACCTCCATATCAACCCTCCAAACAGTATCCAACCCAGCCCCATTCCCCCCCACCATTACTCTCCGTTTGCCCTGATTAATGCACCAAACCTACCCATCCCTGAACACTATGGGTAATTTAGCATGGCTAAGCCACCAAACTAGCACATCTTTAGGCTGTTGGGGGTGGGGGGGGGAACCCCGGAGCACCTGGAGGAAACCCACAGGGAGAATGTGCAAACACCCCACAGACAGTCGCCTGAGGCTGTAATCGAAATGGAGTCCGTGGTGCTATGAGGTCGCAGTGCTAACCTCTGAGACACCGTGCCATCCAATGTAACTCTCTGGAGCCCTATCTGATCCTTGCTTCCTCAACCTTAAGTAAGCTTCCTTCTTCCTCTTGACTAGATGCCAAAGTCCATGTGGACAACGTTGACTGCTCTGCCTTCACCTATGTTTGGCCACCTCCTCGAAGAGTCAATTCGGTTTTTGCAAAATGCTTTATCCACTCACAAAGCCCTGCTGCCCAACTCGAATCAGCCCGTGCCTTGGTAAATGTTAGGATCTCTTTTATCTCAGAATCTCCTCCAACAACTTCCCCATCACTAGGTTCACGGGGCTGTAATTTCCTGGCTTTTCCCTGCAGTCCTTAAGCGAAGGAACAGCATTAGCTGCCCCCCAGTCTTCCAGTGCCTCACTGTGTCTGTTGATAATATAAATATCTCTATAAGGGACACTGCAATCTCTTCCCTAGCTTCCCACAATATTCTAGGATTGACCCAATGAGCTACTGAGGATTGATCTACCTTTATTTGTTTTAAGATTTCAGCACTTTCTCTTCTCTGGTGAGGATTCTTTCCAAGACATCACTATTTATTTCCCCAAGTTCCCGAGCTTCCATGTCTTTCGCCACAGTAAATACTGACAAGACTATTTTGTCTAATATCTCACCCATCTTCTCTGGTGCCACACATGGGTGACCTTATTGATCTTTAAGGGGCCCTATTCTCTACCAAGTTACTCTTTAGCCTTTATTGAAACTTGCGTAAAGGCTTCTGATAATTCAAGTACACCATATCCCCTATACCACTACACCCCTCCTACATCCTTACAAACCTGCCATTTATATTCACACCAACAAATTAAATCCAACAGGCTCAAAAACAAATTCTCTTTTATCACATGTGTTTCTAAGTGGCCAGTTGTTGTTTATTGACATATCCTTTCTAACAATTTCAGCATGCTCCCGACTTACTGTCGGGCTAACACTATTTGGTTTCTGACTGGCAGCAGAAAGGGTTGTGGGAGATCTTGTTTATCAATCTGAAAAAGGTAGCTCACAGGGTAAGCAGGTAATAGAGAAGGCAAATCAAATACTGACATTTATTACAGAGGGAATGGAGTCTAAAAATAGGCAGGTCTAGCTAAAACTATGCAAGGTACAAGTCAGACCACACCTAGAATACTATGATATGTGTGAGTGCCCAAAAGAAAGATATTGTCGCATTGGAGGCAGTCCAGAGAAGGGTCACTCGGCTGACCCTGGGAATGGAGGGATTTTCTAATGAGAAGAGGTGGAGTAGGTTGAGGTTGAACCCATTGAAGTTTAGAAAATGAGATTGATATATAATGAAACATCCAAGATTCTGAGGGGGTCTGATCGGGCAGATGCTGGGAAGTTAGAACATAGAACAGTAGAGCACAGCAACAGGCCCTTCGGCCCACTACGTCTATGCTGTCCAAAATACTGGTCTAACTCATACCATCTGCTTGCACATGGTCCATATCCCTCTATTCCCTGCCTGTTCATGTTTCTGTCTAAATCCCACTTCAAAACATTACTCACATTTCTGCTTCTACGACCTCCCTCGGTAACATCCACTCTACGTCAAAAAAAAACTTGTCTCACACATCTCATTTAAACTTCCTCTTTCTCACCTTAAATCTATGCGCTCCAGTATTTGAAACTTACACATTGGAAAAGAGATTCTGACTATCTGCATTATTTATCCCTGTTCCAAATGTTATATTCCTGTGCCTGGTCACCTGTCAGCCTCTGATACTCTCACAAAACAATCCAACTTTGTTTAATTTCCTTTTACACCTAACACACCCTTAAAAACCCTAACACAGGCAACATGCTGATAAACCCCTTTTGTACCCCCTCCAAAGCCTCCACATCCTCCCTATTGTGTGGAGATGAGAACTGCACACAGTACTCAAAATGTGGCCAAACAAACGTTTTATGGAATTACGACATCAGATGCAAACCACTTTACCCAACATTGTGACTGATGAAGGCCAGTGTTCCATTTGCTTTCTTTCCCATCTGAAACACTTCTGTTGCCATTTTCAGGGAGTCACTGACTTGCGCCAAGAGCCTTCTGTTTAGCAATATCCCTCAGTATCCTAACTTTCTACTTGAATTTGACATCATCTCATGCTTGTCCAGATTAAACTCATATTGCCACTTCTGTCTACCTCTCCTACTGTTCTGTAACCTACTGCAGATGTTAATGAATCAGGGAAACAAGGGTTTTGTGGAAAAGGCAGGAAAGTAGAGTTGGAGAGTATCAGGTCAGTCATGATCTGATTGAAGGGCAGAGCATCATCAATGGGCCAAATGGCCTCATTCCCCTCCTACATCTCATGGTCTGAGCACAGACTCAATATGTCCTGCATAATATTATGGGTCTCTGCTCACAAAACTCCTTTATAATGGGATTATTGGATATTTATTAGGACACAGCATTTGATCTACAAATATGATATGATGTTATAGAAAACCACCTCACATACAATCCAGGATTCTATCTGTTACAGGTTTGAGAGTCAGTGCTGTATCAGTTGGCATGGAGACCACTGTCACACACAGTTACTGTACTGCCCTTGTACTGTCCTGACTGTAACCATATTGACATTCCCATCACTGGTTGGTGCCTGCAAATGAATTCCTGCTAACGGTTGCTGCTGCTTGCTTATTCTCAGCTCCACTTTTCATATTCATGACTGTCTCATTAATACATTAACCTCATCCTTCCTTCACAACTTGTTGGCTTTTTGCCTAGTCTGCCTATTGGGACTAGATTGGGTTGGGATATCTGCTCAGCATGGATGGGTTGGACCGAAGTGTCGGTTTCCATGCTGTACATTCCTCTGACTCGATGACTCTATCCCAACAAACCTTCAGTATTCACCTCCCAGCGATGGTCATTCAGCATCTAACAGATAGTTCCATCATATCTGTTCACTGTCATTCCATCTGCCTCATGGCGAATACAGGGAGTCATTCCTCAGTAGTGGTGAGGGGTTGAACAGATGCGTAGAGATTACAGAGATAGGGAGGCTTACAGGGACTCGAGGATGTTAGAGTTAAACAGAGTTACATCTGGGTCAAGAATGTCAGTGGGACAAATGAGTTTGGGGATTGGAGGAATTTACAGAGATAGAGGGAGCTGGATTAGATTCTGGAAATAGGGATAGGGATGGAGGAAGGAAGAGGTAGGCAGACTGAGAGGCACAGGCGGGGCTGTTTCATCTAGGAGATTATTGTGCATACTAACAGAGATATGGAAGGTTGTAGGACTGAAAACGTTTACAGATATAAGAAGGCTTCTAGGCTCTGGAGGCTACAGAGATAGGAAGGCAATGGAGAATGCCATGTTGGCGAGTTGGACACAGTTACACAGATAGGGAGGGTTACACAAACCGAAAGAGGTTCCTGTGGTCTGGAGGTGTATAGTGTCGGGACTGAGGGCGAAATTTAACAAGATAAAGATCAAAGAATTGGAGAAGGATAAGGAGATTACAAATCTTTCACAGCTAAGGAAGGGTTGTAGGAGCTGGAGAAGATTACATAGGTAGGGACCAATGGAGAGGTTAAAGACAAATACATTGACATGGAGGGTGGTATTGGTGGGAGGAGCTTACAGGGATAGACAGGGCTCTCAGGGTTTACAGGGATGAAGGAATTTAGTATCTACTGGAGAAGTTTAGGGATTAGTGTGTTAGGGACTGGAGAACCTGGCAGAGACAAAGACAGAGGTGTGGGGTGGACGAGAGGAGATTCCAAACAGAGGAAGGATTATTGGGACTGGAGAATATTACAGAGATCACGAATACAGCATGGGTCAGGATTGATGCCTGCGATCCCCTGTGCTGTCGCATCGAGGACCAGGACACCAGAGGTGAAAGCAGGACCCTCAGAAGATGGTGGGAATGAAGCCTAGAATGTTGCTGTTCCTTGCCCAGCTCTGTATCTTTGCCCGGTTTTCCAGGTCTGAATATAGAAGTCTACTACCTCCACCCTGTGCTGCTTACTGTGAGCGATCTTACCGGCTGCAGGATTTACTGAAGGCACCAGATCTCTCTCTCCATCTCTATCTGGCTGACTAACCAGCTTCAATGAGGTGATGGATGACACAAGAGTTAGGAACAGCCTGATTACCTGCATGAGACAGAAATAGACAGAATGGAAATTAGACTGATGCAATGAGGATAACCCATGCAGAGTGGCACTGAGTCCAGCAGAGATTTCGGAAATCTCAGTCTCCATCCCTGGCCTGTGCTGTTGTGTCTCTCTGAGTCTCTCTGTTGACTCAGGATCTAAGAGCGAGAAATGCTGACAGAGGCAGCATTTCGACCGACACAGCGAGCGATACCATATGGAGAGATACTGAGTGATATCACATTATTAGACACTGTATTAACAGGGAATTGTTTGAATTTATAACAAACGCACTGGGATAATTGTGAGGGGATTCAACCTTAGGATCTCATCATCTCTTTGGCGGTGGGTCACAGACGAGGCTGACTCTCTCCCACTCTCGGGGGCGGGGTCTGGAGTTGGCTGTACAGACCGATGTGGCTTTCTACAGACTCTGTTACACTATGTTGCAGAAGGTGGCCATGGGTGGGGGGGGGGGGGGGGGGGGGGTGGGGGGCGTTGGTGTGGTCACGCACTCCTTATGCTGTTTTCTCCTGGATTCCCATTTTCCCCACAGAAAGTCTCGAGGTACTCGACACCTTCCCAATACTCCTCCCCCACTTTGGACGGTCTTGGTCCAGGATTTACCAGATTTGATTAAGAGATGAAATAAAAAACTATCAATTCTGAAGAAGCCAACATTTAGAAATGTGGACCCATTTGTTAAAGAGATCGCTAGGGAGTCTCCGAGCTGGAGGAGTGCAGTAGGAAGAGGAAACGTCAGCGTTTAATCAGATGATCGGAACAGGGAGAGGTGAAGGTGCTGGAGGTGGTGAGGGTGTTACAGAGAGGAACAAAGGCCTGAACAATGTCACAAAGCCAGTACGATGTGCTGCAACTAGAGCTGTTTGCAGAGGTAGGGATGGACATCTGTATTTTCGTTGATTCATTCATGGCCTGAGGATGTCACCGGATGGACCAGCATACATTATCCCACTGCTACTTGCCCAGAGGCAGCTCAGAGTCAGCCATATTGCTGTGGGACTGGAGTCACATGTGAGCCAGACCAGGTAAGAATGTCAGATGTCCCTCCCTAAAGGACATACGTGAATAAGTTGATTTTTACCAGATAATCAACAATACTTATACAGTGGCCTCACTAATATCCTGTACAGATACACCATGGCATCCCAACTCCTATTCTCAATGCTCTGCCCAATTAAGGTAACCATCCCAAACGCCTGCTTCACCAGCCTGTCTACCTGTGACACCACTTTGAAAGATCTGTGTAACTGCATCCCTGGGTCACTGATTGACAACACTACCCAGGACCCGAACATTAACTGTACAAGTCCAGCCTGGTCTGTTTTACCACAATACAACATCTTGCATTTCTCCACCTGCTATTCCTAACCTCACTGGCACAGCAGTACTTTTGATCCCATTGTACTCTTCGATAACCCTCTTCACTGTCCACTTTATCACCAATTTCAGTCTCACTCACAAACTTGCTAACCATGACTCCTGTATTATCATCCAAACTGTTTATATAAATGATGCACAACAGTGACTCAGCACCGAACCCCATGGCACACCGTTGGTCACAGGCCTGCAGTTTGAGCAGTAGCCCTCTATGATCACGCTCCGTCTCCTACTGTCAAACCTATTTTGTATCCAGTTAGTGAGCACTCCCTGGTTATGTGTGATCTCAACTTACGAACCAATCTGCCATCCAGAACCTTGTCAAAGGCCTTGCTAAGGTCCATGGAGACATCACGTCCTGCTCTGCTTTGATCTCTCACTTGTCTACCTCCACAGGGAGGTTTGAGACATGGTTTCCCGTGCACAAAACCATGCTGACTGTCATTGATCTGTCCTTGCTTTTCCAACTGCATGATGATGGTTTCTCTCAGAATCTCCTCCAACAACTTACCACCGCTGCCATCAGTCTCACTGGGCTGTAGTGGCTGTTGATGATACAAATATCTCTGGGAGGGGCCCTGTAATTTCCTCCCTCCCTTCTCACAAGTCGCTGGGGTACATCTGATCATGTCCCAAGGTTTTATCTAACTTTTTTGCATTTTAAGACATCCAGCTCCACCTGTTCTCCAATGTGCACTCTTTTCAAGACATCACTATGTATTTTCCCAAGTTCCCGAGCTTCCATATCTTTCTCCACAGTAAATCCTAACACAACATATTTGTTCAGTATCTCACCCATCAGCAGTGATTCCACACAGACAGCCTCATTGACCTTTCAGGGGCCCTATTCTCTCCCGAGCTAATTTTTAGCCCTTGTTGAAACTTGTCAAAATGCTTCTGAAATTTCAAATATCCCTCTACCGCAACTAGCCTTCCCCATCCTTATCTATTCTGCATTTACGGTCACACCAAAATATAGAATCCAACAGATTGAAAAATATTCCTCTTTTATAAAATCATGCGTCCCCCATTGTTTCTAAGCATCCAGTTATCATTTATTGTCATATCCTTTATAACACATTCCAGCACGTTCCCGACTTACTGTCAGGCTAACACTATTTGGTTTCAGACTGACAGCAGAAAGGGTTGAGGGAGTTCTTGTTTACCAATCTGAAAAAAGTAGCTAATAGGGTCAGCAGGTAATAGAGAAGGCAAATCAAATGCTGGCATTTATTACAAAGGGAACGGAGTTTAAAAATAAGGAGGTCATGCTAAAACGATGCAAGGTACAAGTCAGATCACACCTAGATTATAATGAACAGTATGCGTGCCCTAAGTAAAGACATTCTTTTATTGGAGGCAGGCCAGGGAAGCTTCATTCAGCTGATCCTGGAGATGGCGGGATATTCCAATGAGAAGAGGTGGAGTAGATAGACCTTGAACCCATTGGGGATTTGAAGAATGGGAGAGAAATTGAATGAAACGTCTAGGATTCTGAGGGGCTTTGACAGGTTAGATGTCGTTAAGTTAGAAACTAGAACAGTACAGCACAGTAATAGGCCCTTCGGCTCACCATGGCTGTGTTGATCATGATGCTATTCTAAACTAATCCCATCTGCCTGCACATGGACGATATCCCTCTATTCTCTGCCTGTTCATGTTTCTGTCTAAATGCCACTTCAAAACTTTGCTCTCGTTGCAACCTCTCCCACCTCCTGAGCAGCTTCCACCCTCTCAGTAAAGAAAACTGGCCTCTTTCATCTCACTTAAAACTTCTCACTCTCACCTTAAACCGAGGCGCACTCATATTTGATATTTCTTCATTGGAAGAAGGATTCCAACTATCCAAACTATTCACGCCACTCCTAAGGCTATATACCTGTACCCGGTCACCCCTCAGTCTCCGATATTCTCGCAAAACAATCCAACTGCGTCCAACCTCCTTACAGTAAACACATTCTCATCCAGGCAACATTCTGCCAACCCTCTGTTGCAACCTCCTTCCTGTAGTGTGGCGATGAGAATGACATGCAACCTTCCAAACATGGCCGAATGAAGTTTCATTCATTCACAACATGACATGCAAACGCCTGTACTCAATACTGTGACCAATGAAGGGAAACCTACCATACTCCTCCTTTACCACCCCATCCTATTGTGTCGTTATTTTGATGGAGCTACGGATTTGCATCCAAGGTCATCTGTTTATCAATGATTCCATATAGTCAATTAGTTACTTCTCTCTTCTATTTGACTTCATATTTATCCCGATGAAATTCGATTTGCGATTTCTCTGCACAGCGTTCCAGCTGATCTACAGAAGCGTATTAACACTCTTCCTCACTATCCACAATTCCCCTAACTATCACTAATCATTACATGCCTTTCCAAATGTCGTCTGCAAAATACTAATCAAACTGCTGACCTTTCAATCTGAATCACAGATATAAATTACACACAGACATCGCAGCACTGATCCTTGTGAAACAGCATTGCCCACAGACGTCCAATCAGAAAGTGACCACTCCACATGCCTCTGTCTACTATCACCAAGAAAATATTGGATTCAACTTACCAACGGGCATGGATTGTGATTTGATCGTGCAGATCCCCCTTGCTATTTGGAAGCTGTCCATTCAAAATGATTCGATATTTTGATTCCCAGATTAACTTGGCTGTCTCACTAATGCACTGACTGCATCCTTTCTTCACAACAAAACAGGACCTTGTGTGGTTTGTTGCTGACCCTGCCTAAATCCCTCCAACCCCTCAATAATCACATTGCGATCATGGTCATGCTGCAGCCACACCTCCACAATAACAGTTCGATCATATCTGTTCCCTTCAGTTAATACTGTCATTCCATCTGCCTTGTTGCAAATGCATGGCGCGTGTCACCGAGAGAGGGCCTTTGAGGGATGGATAGAGGTCACAGAGTGGGAGTGACGTTTGGGGGCGCGACAATGTTGCAGGGTTAAACATAGTTACAGTTGCTACAGAATGTTCGCAGGAGAAAACATTTTATTGTTTGGAGGAAGTTAGAGAGATAAAGTGTCTTTGATTAGACTTCAGAGATAGGGATGTGTGTAGGGCTGTGGATCATTACATGGTCAATGTTGATCAGGGTGTAGAAACATTCGCAGGATTTCAGAACGTCGTACATTTAACAACAGTTGTGGGATCTGGAAAATATCACAGTGATAGGGAGGACGGTATGGACTGGAGAATATTACAGGGAACGGGAGGGTGGTATTGACTGGAGAATGTTGCAAGCACATGGAAGATGATATAGACTGGAGAATGTTGTACGGAGAGGGAGGAAGTTGCAGACTGGATAAAGTTAGAAGGAGAGATGATTTTATGCACTGAAAGGTATTTCAGAGAGTGGTGTGCATGCTGCAAGATACAACAGCTTGTAGAGATGGGAGGAGAGAGTCGTAGAGAGGCTTGTGAGAGACCAGATTCACTTATGAGCATAGGATGTGCTACAGTGAGCGGAGCGTTTTGCAGACATAAACGTGGATACAATGGCCACAAAGCAGTCACACCTATACATAGGTATATAGGAACTGAAGGATGTGAAGTGATTACACAGACTAGGAGTGTTGTATGTAGTGGAGGGGATTAAACTGATAGGGATGGTTTTAGAGACTCAACAACGTTAGGAAATAATGGGGGTTGCAATGCTGAGAGCGGGTTTCAGCACGGTGGAGGATACAGACCTGAAGGAGCTTTCACAGATAGCGATGGCTTTCGGGTCTGGTGGGGGCTGCAAAGTAATGGGGATTTCAGTGGCTGGGGGCATTTACACAGATAGGGAGAGTATTAGTGGTCGGCAGAATTCACAAAAATGGGTCTGCAGGACACGACAGAAATCAGAAGGGTTGTATCAACTTGATGGTGTACACAGGCAGGAAATGTTATGGGGGTTGGAGCAGCTCACCATGACAGAGAGACTCATGGAGACTGGAGATGTTGCAGAAAGATTACTCTGTTTAATTGTATAGAACTCCACATAAGTCTGTCCTGCTTCTTTCTTTATGTTTCTGAACCGCTATCGATACGCTTCTGGTACTAATCCATAAGCACTTACAATAGCCTGTTTGACATGTGCATAATCTCCTGGCCACTCATGAGACAGTGCTGCAAATACCTCACTGGCTCTGCCTAACAGCTTAGATTGAACTAGCTTTACCCACAAGACCTCAGGCCACTCCATCTGTCTATCCAATTTTTCAAATGAGGTACAGACGTCCTTGAAAGTAGTCACAGGTCGATAGGATAGCAAAGAAGGCACTTGGTATGCATTCCTTTATTGGTCAGATTATTGAGCACAGGAGTTGGGAGGTCATTATGCGGCTGTACAGGACATGGTTAGGCCACTTTTGGAATACCGTGTGCAATTCTGGTCTCTTTCCTATCAGAAGGATGTTATGAAACTTGAAAGGGTTCAGAAAAGATTTACAAGGATGGTGCCAGGGTTGAAGTATTTTAGCTACGTGGAGAGGCTGAATGGGCTAGGGCTGTTTTCCCTGGAGTGTCAGAGGTTGAGGGGTGACCTTATAGAGGTTTATAAAATCATGAGGAGCGACATTATAGAGGTTTATAAAATAATGAGTGGCATGTATAGGATAAATAAGCAAAGTCTTTTCCCTGGGGTCAAGTGTCCAGAACTAGAGGGCATAGCTTTAGGCTGAGAGGGGAAATATACAAAAGAGACCTAAGGGGCAACCTTTTCACACAGGGGGTGGTACGTGTTTGGAATGAGCTGCCAGAGGAAGTGATGGAGTCCAGTACAATTGCAAAACTTAAAAGGCATATGGATGGGTACATCAATAGGAAGGGTTTAGAGGGAGATGGGCTGGGTGCTGTTTGGTGCGACTGGATTGTCATGGACAAGTTGGACCAAAGGGTTTGTTTCCATGCTATACCATATCTATGATTCTCTGACTTTAATTACCGAAGTTTCAAATCACTGCAGGCAGTTAGAGACCGAGATAGAATTGTAAGGTCTTTTGGAGGTTCCACGGTTTGGGAGGATTGCAGGGACTTGATGATGTTGTACATGGAAGTTGAGTTATAGGGACTGAAGCTGGAAACAGAGATAGAGAGACGCGCAGGGGATTACAGAGATATGGTGGCCAGTGGTCTCTGGTGGAAGTTCCATTTAGAGGGATGGTTTTTGGAACTGTTGGACTTTAGAAAGATAGGTAGATTTGGAGGGGCTGGAGGGGTTTACAGATGCATGGAGAAATGTAGTGACTGGAGCGTACGGAGATGGTGAGGGCTGGAGGAGATGCAATAATTTGGATGGACTGCAGAAGCCGGAGGTGTTCTCACAGAAGAGGAGGATTGTAGGTATGTGAGGAGTTGACAGAGATAGGGGGTTGGAGAATTCTCAGTAATTAGTGGTTTGGAGCACTGTCCAGACTGGGGGAGGCTTCAGAATGATAGAGGGGTCGAGCAAAAGGACGTGGTCGCTAAAAGTATAGAACATAAACATGTCACTTCGGTGCTGTGCCACTGAGCGTCATCAGGACGACAGTCTTCCTCATTAAAATGTACAGACCCTCAGGGGAATGGACAGGGTAGATGCTGAAAGGATGCTTCCTTCTCCTTATGGGAGAGACGCAGACAACGAGAGTCTGACAAAGATGGAGAAGAGGGAGTTGTCTTTTTCTTCCAATGGCCCAAACCCACTTCAGGTTTGTTCCCACACAGGTCAAAGGAAAGCAATGCAATAACAAAGAGTAAGGTTGTTTGGGACTGCAGGAGATATGAGTCGAAGGCCAGGTTGGAAGGGCTGGAGGGAGTGAGAGAGAAGGGAGATGTTCAACAGCAAGAAGGGTTTACAGGGAGTGGACATTGTCGGGACTGGAAAACATGTCACGCTCACTCATGAGAGGGAGATAACGAAATGGCACAAGGTCAAACACAGCAGGAGGATCCCAAGCTCCGTACCCGTCATTTACTCAGGGAGCTGCTCTCACCCAGTCTGGTGCCAAGCTCCACATACAAACAGCATGAGGTTTCCCAGTTCCTGGTGCTCAGAGCCCAGTGCACTCACTCCTGAACCAGTCGGTGAAGTATTTACACATTCTCCAGCAACACTGTGTCCTAGCCGACATAAACTGGTAAATTCACACTCTTCCAGGCAAAGACCATCTGGACTCAGATTCCCTGGTGATGCAACCCTCTGAGTGACAGTCTGCAGAGAACAACAGAATCCACAAATCCCCATTGCATGGGTCAGGGTCAATGACAAAAGTTTCATTCTTTCAAAAATGACAACTCCTCAATTCCTGCATCTCACAAACCTGCCATTTAAAAATGTTAAAATAAAGAACATTCTAGATGAAGGCTTTGATGAGGTGAGCTCTGGTCAGTAACATAGATCTGGATGTTACGGAGAGTGCTTTCTACCAGAGCACCAATAGGTCAGTATCAGGCACACAGACAGAACAGGCAAATAGATTCACATCGGAATTCACATCTCACAGTCTGGCAATTTGAAGCTGTGCTCACACATTCCGGTAAAGATCTCTACAAACAGGACATCAGAGCCAGAAGACTGGAGGTTGGCTATCGTGTTGCTACTATTGAAGGAAGGCAGTAAAGAAAATCCAGGAAACTATAGACTGTTGAGCCTGACATCGGTGGGCAAGTTGTTGGAGGAATCGTAAGGGACAGGATGTACATGTATTTGGAAAGACAAGGACTGATTAGGGATAGTCAACATTGCTTTGTGAGTGAGAAATCATGTCTCTCAAACTTGATTGAGATTTTTGAAGAAGTAACATAGAGGATTGATGAGAGCAGAGCAGTGGATGTGATCTATATGGACTTTAGTCAGGCATTCAACAAGGTTCCCCATGGGAGACTGGTTAGCAAGGTTAGATCTAATGGAATACAGGGAGAATTAGCCAACTGGTACAGAACTGGCTCAAAGACAGAGGCTGGTGGGCGAGGGTTGGTTTTCAAACTGGAGGCCTGTGACCAGTGGAGTGCCACAAGGATCGGTGCTGGGTCCAATACTTTGCAATGTTTACATAAATAATTTGGATGTGAGCATAAGAGATATATTTTGTAAATGTTGAGTTGACAACAAAATTGGAGGTGTAGTGTTCAGTGAAAGAGGTTACATCCAATTACAATGGGATCTTGATCAGATGGGCCAATGGACTGAGAAATGGCAGGTGGAGATTAATTCAGATAAATGCGAGGTGCTGCATTTTACAAAAGCAAATCTTTGCTGGTCTTATACACTTAATGGTAAGGCCTGACAGAGTGTTGCTGAACATAGGGAAATTGGAGTGCAGGTTCATAACTCCTTGAAAGCAGAGTCACAGGTAGGTAGGATAGTGAAGAAGGCATTTGGTATGCTTTCTTTTATTGGTCAGAGTATTGAGTACAGGAATTGGGAGGTCATGTTGTGGCTGTACAGGACATTAGTTAGGTCAGTTTTGGAATATTGTGTGCAATTCTGGTGACCTTCCTATCGGAAGGATGTTGTGAAACTTGAAAGGGTTCAGAAAAGATTTACAAGGATGTTGCCAGGATTGGAGGGGTTGAGCTATAGAGAGAGGTTGAACAGGCTGGGGCTGTTTTGCCCGGAGCCTTGAGGCTGAGGGGTGACCTTATAGAGGTTTACAAAATTATGAGGGGTGAACTTATAGAGGTTTATAAAATCATGAGGGGCATGGAGAGGGTAAAGAGACAAAGTCTTTACCCTTCAATGTGGCAGTCCAGAACTGGAGGCCATAGATTTATGGATAGAGGGGAAAGATATAGAAAAGACTTAAGGAGCATTCTTTTTCCCGCAAAGGGTGCTACGTGTATGGAATGAGCTGCCAGAGTAAGTGGTGGAGGCTGATACAAAGGCATCTGGATGGGTCTTTGAATAGGAAGGGTTTGCAAGAATATGGGCCAGATGCTGGTAGGTGGGACTAGATTGGGTTGGGATACCTGGTCGGCATGGACGGGTTGGACCGAAGGGTCTGTTTCCATGTTGTACATCTCTTTGACTCTAAGAGGGGCTGAATGCTCCAATCAAAAATGATCTGTGGTTCAAATCAGAACATCCTTCAGTTTCCGTAATCCATTCTTGGTTCCATCTTGTAGGCTCTATGAAAACCGCTCCCTCTACACTCCTACAGGACCCACGTCCCTTCCCATGTTTGTACCATCCTCCAGGTTCTGCAGCCCTTCCTACCTCTGTCACATGGCCCGGACTCTACAACTCTTCCTTCCTCTGCAGTGTTCCCCAGAAGGGCGCTGGAGGCCGGTGGCATTTACAGAGTTTGGGAGGGATATCGGGCGTGGAACATTTTGCAGGCATTAGGAATATAGGGACTTGAGGAGGTTTCACAGTTTATGAGTGTTGTAGGGACTGGAGGAAGTTACAAGGATAGGGATGATTTAAGATTGGAGGTTTCTGCAGAAAAAAAAATTACATGGTTAAAGGTGCACGTACAGTGTGTCCCTGAAATTACTACTCAAGTTGAGAGGGTGTTAAGAAGGCGTATGGTGTGTCGGCTTTCATTAGCTGGGTTTGAGTTTCAGAGATCCAGGGTTTTGCTGCAGCTTGATAGAGCCCCAGTTATCACCACACTTGGAATACTGTGAACAGTTCTGTTCACCTCATTATAGGAAGGATGTGGAAGCTTTAAAGACAGGACAGAGGATACTTAGCAAGATGTTGCCTGGACTGGAAGGCATGCCCCTTGAAGGTAGGTTGTGAAAGCTCGGGCTTTCCAGATCAGAGTGAACAAGGAAGAATGGCGACATGATAGAGGTGTACAAGATAATGAGAGGCATCGATCATGTTGATAGCCAGAGACATCTCTGAAAGTTGCCACCCAGGTAAATAGTGCGGTGAGGAAGGCATATGGCGTACTGGCTTTTATCGGTAGAGGAATTGAGTTCCGGAGTCCTGAGGTCATGATGCAGTTGTATAAGACTCTGGTACGGCCGCATCTGGAATATTGTGTGCAGTTTTGGTCGCCATACTATAGGAAGGATGTGGAGGCATTGGAACGGGTGCAGAGGAGGTTTACCAGGATGTTGCCTGGTATGGAAGGAAAATCGTATGAGGAAAGACTGAGGCACTTGGGGCTGTTTTCACTAGAGAAAAGAAGGTTTAGGGGTGACTTGATTGAGGTGTACAAGATGATTAGGGGGTTAGATAGGGTAGACAGTATGAACCTTTTCCCGCGTATGGAGTCGGGTATTACAAGGGGGCATAGCTTTAAATTAAGGGGGGGTAGATATAGGACTGATGTTAGGGGTAGGTTCTTCACTCAGCGAGTCGTTAGTTCATGGAATGCCCTGCCAGTAACAGTGGTGGACTCTCCCTCTTTATGGGCATTTAAGAGGGCATTGGATAGGTATATGGAGGATAGTGGGTTAGTGTAGTTTAGGTGGGCTTGGATCGGCGCAACATCGAGGGCCCAAGGGCCTGTACTGCGCTGTATTCTTCTATGTTCTATGTTCTATGTTCTATGACACTTCCCCATGGCAAAATGGCAATCACAAGGGAACATATTTTTAAGGTAATTGGCGGAAGATTTAGCTTAGATATCAGAGGTACGTTATTTACACAGAGTGTGGTGGGTGCGTGGAATGGACTGCCAGCCGTGGTAGTAGATTCAGACACATTACAGACATCTAAGCAACTCTTGCATAGGCACAGCGATTATAGCATAATGTAGGGTATGTAGGTTAGTTTAGTCTTCAGAGTAGGATAAAAGGTCAGCACAATATCAAGGGCTGAAGGGCTTGTACTGGGCTGTCCTATTCTATGTTCTAAATAGCGAGGGTTACGATGGCAGGAAGAGATTTCGGGAAGCTGGAGAGGATGGGTTCTGAATGAAGAGACACAAAGAGGAGGCGTTGCTAAGGTTGTATGAGGTAACAGAGACAGAGGGTTGTGGGGACTGATGGTGGTTTCACAGGGAGGAGCATAGAGCCACAGGAGGTTACAGAAACGTGGAGAGCTGTAGGGCCTACAGGGGTTTTATGGAGCTGGGGAGGTTGGGAGGGATGGATCAGTTTACAAGGATAAGAACATTGGTAGGATGGGGTGTTTTATACAGACAGGAATGTTTCAGGTGAATGGAGCAGATTACAGACATAAAGTGGGTTGTACAGACCCACAAACAGACATATGAAGGGTAGTCGTGTCTGAAGATATGTATAGATACTGGAAGGCTTAGGTTCTGCAGGTTATTTAGACATGGAAAGTGTGGAATCATGCAGATTTTCCAAGTGATAAAGACACCAATTTTGGTTGGAGACAGTTTCACAGATTAGGGAGCATTAGTAACCTCCTCCAGTTTGGTCAGAGTGGGAAGGATTGTAGGGGAGGGTGATGTTTACACATGTAAGAGCTGGAGAAGATTATGGAAATGAGTAGATGGATGGAGACACTGGAGGAGCTTACATTGACAGGGTGGGTGCTGGCAATGGGAAGATATCACATAGATAGAGGGTCTTGTAGGAACTGGATTGGAAGAGTCACAGACATTGGAATGACTTCTGCAGATTGGGACTGTTACAGAGACTGAGGGGATTGTGGGGTCTGCATAGATTGATTGTGTCTTTAACAATAGAAGAGTTTATGTAGATATGGAAAGCTTAAACCCAGTGCATGCAGTCTTCATTTCAAGACCAGAGCCTTATTATCCCTCATCAGCCAAGGATCCCTAAACCTGCCAGCTTTTCCCTTTATCCCAATAGGGCATACTGGTCCTGGATTCTTGAGATCACACTTTGAAAAGCCTCCCATTTGCCAGTTGTTCCTTTTCCTTCAAACAGACTCACCCAATCGATTGGAATCATAATGTGGAGGTGCCGGTGTCGGACTGGGGGTGGACAAAGTTAAAAATCACCCAACACTCGGTTCCAGTCCAACCGGTTTATTTGAAAGCACTAGCTGTCAGAGCACTGCTTCCTCATCAGGTGGTTGTGGAGCACAATCCTAAGGTACAGAATTTATAGCAACAGGATGGCAGTGTCATGGAATATAATATCAAACAAATTTAGTTTAAGCCTTTCATCTGTTTCAGTGATCACTAGCGCTTACAAAGCAGGTTGGATTATAGCTGGGCATTGTGCAATTTTAAATTCACAGCATTGACGCTGGCCAGATCCTGCAGAATGGCCCCAAACCTGGCCCTGTTCCAGTTTTCCTTTTCAATGTGGACCTGCTGATCTTTTTCCATAACTATGTTAAAATGAAGACAGTTGTGGGCACTGGACCCAAAGTGCTCTCCGAATGACACTTCAGTCACTTGCCCGACTTTGTTTTCTGAGGGGAGGTCCAGTGTTGCACCTGCCTGAGTAGAGTAGGGCCCTCTGCATATTGATTTAGGAACCTTTCATGGACACATTTGAAAAATTGCTCTCCTTCCACGTCTTTTATACTCTGGCTGGTCCAGTCAATACAGGGAAAATTAAAATCTCCAACCAATACTCCTCTATTATTCCTATAGTTATCTGTAATCTCTCTACACATCTGCTCCTCTGGTATCTGTTGGGTCTACAACAGTCTACAATACAGTCCCAACAAAGTGACCCCCCTTTCTTCTTTCTAACTTCTAACCATGTGACCTCATTTGATGACCACTTCAGAGTATCCTCTCTGAACACTGTGGCTATGTCTTCCCTTATCAAAAGGACAAATCTCCCTCTTCACTCCCTCACATACCTGTTCTTCTATCACGCCTGTAGTTCCTTTATCCTGGAACACTGAGCTGCCAGTCCTGCTCTTCTCTCAGCCATGTTTCTGATATGACTATAATATCCCAGTCCTCAGAGCTAATCCATGCTCTGAGCCATCTGCCTTACCAGTCAGGCCTCGTGCGTTGAAATAAATGGCCTTTAAACCAGAAGCCTTTTCCCTGCCTTGACTGTGTCCCTGGATATCCTGAATAGAAAACTTGCTCTCGATGGCTGATGTATTTTCCCCTGATGGTCCCTCTCTTATACAGAGTCCCTACCCCCTGCCAAACTAGTTTAAACCCTCGCAGGTAACGTGAACAAATCACCACACAGGGATGCTGGTGCCCCTCTGCTTCAAGTCTAACTGTCACCTCTACCTCAGAAGAGGTCCCAATGATCCAAGAACTGACAAGCCTGCCCACTACAGCAGCTCCTCAATCACATATCCATCTGGCCTATCTTTCTATTTCTATCCTCACTGGCACATGGTATTGGGGGTAATCCGGAGATCCCTTCTCCTGAGGTCTTGCTTTTTAACTTCTTACCAAACTGAGTGGGGTTCTTCCGGGTGCTCCGGTTTCCTCCCAAAATCCAAAGATGTACAGGTTAGGTGAATTGGCCATAGTGTCAGGTGCATTAGTCAAGGGTAAATATAGGGGAGGGGAATGCGTCTGGGTGAGTTACTCTTTGGTGGCTCGGTGTGGACTTGTTGGGCCAAAGGGCCTGTTTCTATAATGTAGCGAATCTAATCCAATCGAATTACCTGTGCACATTTCACAAGACCCCATCCCTTTGTTTAACTATGGTATGTGTACCAATTGCACAATGACCTCTGGCTGTTCATGCTCCCCCTTCAAAATGTTCTGCAACTGTTCAGAGATATTCTTGACCCTGGTACCCGGGAGGGAGCAGACCATCCTGGGGTCGCTTCTCAGCCACACAGTCTCCTGCTTGTTCCTCTAACAACAGAGTCACCTATCAGTATCAATAGTATCAGTATCTCCTATCAGTATCATTAGACAGAGACTGTGAGGACCAACCTGCAGTTGGATCTATATTGGGAAAGTGGGAGTATTTTAAAGTGATACAGTGAGAATTCAGGGCCAGCGTGTTCCTGTCGAGTGAATAGTAAAGGCCACATGTCCAGCAAACACTGATTCAACGATATTGAGTTTCATAAAGAAGGTACAGCGCAATAAAAACAGGTGAAGCTCTTCAAAATTTCAGTGAGTGAAAGAGGATTGTCGAAAATGAAAGGCAAACAATAGACAAGAAATATATTTGGCAGATATGATTGAGGAAAAGCCACAAGGTATTTTATCAGCTTGTTCGAGTAAGTGGATTACTGGGGAAAGAGTGGGGCCTGTTAGAAATCAAAGGGACAATCGGTACATGGAGCCAGAGGAAGTAGGTGAGGTCTTCAATGAATACTTCCCATCTGTATTCACACAGTAGAAAGACATTGTAGCCGGGGATTTAAGTGGAATGGTATGGTCCCACAACATATTAAGATCAATAAGGAGGAGGTATTAAATGTTTTCACGGGCATAAAAAGGTGGAGAAATCCTCAGTGCCCAATGAAATGTGTCTCAGGCTGCTGTGGAAGGTAAGGGAGCAGATTGCTGGGGCCCTGGCCGAGAAATTTAATACTTTGCTGGCCACAGGTGAAATTCAAGAAGGGCAGCAGGGATAGGCCAGGTATTTAGAGTGTATAGCCCAACATCAATGCGAGGGAAGTTATTGGAAACAATTGTGAGGGTCAATTTGGATCAATAATTGGAAAGGTAGGGATCGATTAGGGATACTCAGTATGGATTTGGTAGGAGATGATCCTGTCTGATGAATTCAACTAATTTTTCTTTGAAATTACAATTAAAAATATTGATGAGGGTAGGGCAGATGATGTGGGTTTTATGGAGTTCATTAAGTTTTTTGACAAGGTCCCACATGGAGGGCTCATCCAAAAGGGAAGAGCCCATGGGATCCAAAGCAAGTTGGCAAATTGGATCCAAAATTTGTGGAGGTTTGGTTTTGTGATTGAAAGCCTTTGCCCAGCGGGTGTACCACAGGGATCTGTGCAGCAAACGTTGCTGTTTATTATGTACATTAATGAGTTGGATGTGAAAGCAGAAGGTATCATCAGTAGGTTTGCAGATGACATGAAAGGTGAGGGTGTTGTCCACAGTGAGGGGGACGGTCTCAGGCTGCGGTCTGAAGGTTGAGGCTGGATCAGAATTTCAAAAGAGTCATTTCAATTGATAAGGCAGGCAAGAGCACAGCAGGCGATGAGGGAAAACTGGTGTATTAAGCTGCATTTACTTTGATATAAAATGCCTGACAGGAAAGGCAGATAAATGCACGGCATAGATAGGAACATGGGACTGGGATAATACTGGAATTACAGAGGTACAGCTGAGGGATGATAGGCCAAGCAACTTAATGTTCTGGGGTTCAGATACTACAGGAAGAAGAGAAGGAGAGGCATTTGAGGAGGAAGAGGAAGAGGTGCGGATGTTTTGATCAGTGAAAATATCACTGCAGAATTTAGACAGGATATTCCTGGCGATCACTCAGTGAAGCTGTAATAGTGCAATTGAGAAATGAGAATGTGTCGTCAGTTAGATATGACTACGACAGGTCCTCAGCAGTCAGCAGGAATTTGAGCAACAGATATGTGAGAGATGTCAGATATTTGCTCCACAAGACGTGACATAGGTACAGTGGTGGAGGGACAGCACAGTACAGAACGTTCCCAGTCAGCATTACAACCCACTCATGGGAAGCCTGCATTCCCCTCTGTTGTACTGATGCTCACTAAGACAGCACAAGCCTGGATTGATAACTGTGACACCCTCGGTACCGACTTAGGACAACAAAACTTATTCGGGGTCGTGACTGAGCCTGGGGTATGTCTGTACTGTGCTCCCCCACCAGCACTATATCCATGTCATGTCTTGTTAGCTGATGTTTGGAGCCCTCTCATTGCCCTCTGCTCTGTGCACTGTGAGTGATCTTACCTCACTGCAGGATTTATCGAAGGTTCCAGATCTCCCTGCCCTTTGTCTCTCTGGCTGACTGACCATCTTCAATGTGGCGATGGACGATACACCCAGCAGTTGGGATGTCTATTGAGTCAGGAACTTCCTGAGTACCTACAGGATAGAGAGATAGACAGAATGGGAAAATAGACTGATGCAGTCAGGGTTACATGTGGAGAATGGCACTGAGTTCCACAGAGATCTGGAAAATCCCAGTCTCCATCTTTGGCTCGTGCTACTGCGTTACTCTAGAGTGGAGAATTCTGTTGGCTCAGGATCTGCAGTAGAATGCAAAAGTGAGAGGCGCAGACAGAGGCAGCAATTAAACCCTCATGTGGTAGGATACCACATGGAGAGAGACTGAGTGATATCACTAGAGTGCAGGAAGATGGCAGGATTGCACAATTGTGTCGGAAGAACGGGTTTTGCTTCATGATGCACTGGTATAACTGGTCAGGAATGAACAACCAGTGAGCAGGTGAAGTGATGCCCTAGTGGTATTATTGCTAGAGCATGTATCCCAAACCTTAGCTAATGTTCGGGGGAGGCAGGTTTGAATACCACCATTTCAAATGGTGGAATTTTAAATGAATATATGTTTTAAAAATTGTAATTAACAATCCATAAATAAATATTGATAAAAATCCAAACACTTGACCTTCAGAGAAAGACAACAGTTCACTCTCACGTGGTCTGCAGGACATACCCACAGCAAAGTGCTTGCCTCTCAATTGCACTCTGAAATGGGCGAGCCAGCTGCTTAGCTCAAGGGCAGCAAGGGATGGGCAATAAAGGCTAGTCAGCCAGAGACATCCTCATCCCATACCTGATTTTTTAAAAAATCCATTCAGATTGTTCCACTGGAACTGTGCTGGGACCAGTGCGCTAGCCAATCACGTCGGTAGGTTTATGGACAGGGCTTTAAACTGACAGAGAGGATGCAGGGACAGGATTCAGGTGAAAGGAGCTTTCCAAATCCAAACGGAAAAGGTGAAGCATCAGAGCAGCACGGGGAATGTAACTGAAGACAACAGAAAGGAACAGATGGGACAAAGTTTAACTAAAACTGTAGATCAGCAAATCCATTTGTGACAGGAAATTGTGGGAAATATTAAATTATGTTTTATTTTAATGGACAAAGTCTCTGCATTTAGGTAGATGGATTTGTGACACAGAGATAAAATAGATTTATCACCAGGGAATTGTGGTTACAGGGCGAACAAAAGGTGGAACATAAATATTCAATGGTTCACAACCTTGCGGAAACTCAGGCAAAATGGGCAACGTTAACAATAATGGATAACAAAGGCCTTACAGAGAAAGCATTTGGTCTCAGATCATGAAGTAGAGTCAGTCTGAATGTAAATTCTGGCTATTACTTGCCAGGGACACAAGCAGCAGAACAGTTTTAGACCACCAAACAGTATTTCATTGCCCATCACTGCAATAAGCAGGAATTCAATAGAATTTTTAATAAAGGCGCAATGAAAATTTTGGGAAACGTCAATATTCGCATAATCTGGGACAATCAGACTGACGAGAGTGATATTGGAAGATAAGTTCGGAGAATTTTTTTTTCAGTGTTTCTTTGAATAACACATTGTGCAACTGGCTAGAGACATAACTATCGCAGAGCGACCGTTGTGTGATGACACTTAGTGAATGAGTAATGTCACTTGGAGAGATCCTCTGGGAAATTGTAATAAAGTGCAGTTTAAAGAAATATAAAGTTTTAAAGTGAATCACAGAATGGACAAACTACAACTAGAAACAAAAAGAGACAATTACATGAGTTTGAGAGGAGAACTGACCAAGGTAAACAGGCTAAACAGACTGAAACATGTGTCTGTAAATGAACAGTGGAAAACATTTGAAGGAACAGTGTAAAACACTCAAAAGGACATTCCGCTGAAACAGACCAAACCTCAGCAAGAAATCCCCACTGGTCCCTCACTCAGGACAAAATGGATCATCTTTGATTATCAGGCTGAGAAGATCACCACAAAGTACTTAAAATCCTGAAATGAGAGAGTGTTTTATGAGTAAATTTTGAAGGGATTGTAAAGGGTCTGCTAGCAGAGGGAGGGCAGTGGGAAGGGGAATCATTGTCAGGGTTTAATGACACAATAGGAACAGGGAGAGGTGAAGATGCTGGAGGTGGTGAGAGTGTTACAGAGAGTGGTCAGGACCTGAACGGTGTTACAAAGCCAGTAAGGATTGCTGCAGCTATGAGGTGTCAGAGGTAAGGAGGGACATACGTATTTTTATTTATTCTTTCATGGGATGTGGGTGTCACTGCCTAGACCAGTATTCTTTGACCCCATGCTAATTACCCAGAGATTGCTGGGGCCCTGGTGGATATATTTAATACTTTGCTGGCCTCGAGTGAAGTGCTGAATGACTGGAGGATCGCTAATGTGGCTCCTTTGTTCAAGAAGTTTAGAAGGGGATAGGCCAGGTAATTACAGAGCAGATAGTCTGACAGCAGGGGAAGGGATATTATTGGAAACAATTGTGAGGATGAATCAACATTTGCAAAGGTAAGGATCAACTCGGTTTAGTCATCACGGATTTGGCAGAGGAATTCAGTTCAGGTTTTTTGAAATGGTGATTAAGCATATTGATGAGGGAAGTGCAGATGATGTGGTTTACACGGACTTGAATAAGTCCTTAAACAAGATCCAACATGGAAGGCTGGTCCAAAAGGACTGGGTTCCACGGCAAGTTCGCAAATTGGATGTAAAATTGGTGGATAGCATACTTTCACCAGCTGGTGTACCACAGGGGTCTGTGCAGGAACCATTGCTGCTTATTCTGTCAAATAGTAACTTTGAAGTGAAAGCAGAAGGTATCAAGAGTTGTTTTGCAGATGACATGAAAGGTGAGGGTGTTGTTCACAGTGAGCTGGATGGTCTCCGTCTGCAGTCCGATGTCAATCGCATGATAATCCCAGCAGAGTTTAGTTCTGATCGAAGTGAGGTAGTACTCTGTGGGAGGTACGATAAACGAAGAACAGACATAATGAAAAGTAGGTCCTTGCGGAGTACTGAGGAATACAGGGATCTTGGTGGACAAGTCCATAGATCCCTTAAGGTGTCAGCACAGGGAGACAGGGTGGGAAAGGCACCTCAACTGGGAGCAGGAGAGGGACCCACATCCTGGTGGGGTGAATTGCTAGAGCTGCTTGAGAGGATATAACCTAGTCTGGCAGGGTGTTGGACCTTAAACAGTCATAAGGCCAGAAAGAAGATTGAGGCTGGTACACAAATTAAAGAGAGTGATTTCAAAAGACAAGACAGGCAAGAACACAGCAGGGAATGGGGGAAAACTGGTTATTAAACTACATGTATTTCAATGCAAGAGGCCTGACAGCTAAGGAAGATGAACTCAGGGCATGGACTGGAACATCAGACTGGGAGTTTATAGTTATCACAGAAACACAGCTGAGGGAGGGGCAGGACTGGCAACTCATTGTTTCAAGGTAGAGGGACGGCAGAAAGCATCGAGGGGAGGCAAGAGAGGATGTATGGTGGTGGACTTTGACTGCATGAATCATCACAGCAGTACTGAGAGAGAATATTCCTGTGGGATCGCCCAGTGAAGCTATGTTAGTCGAACTGAGAAATAAGAATGGGTCATCACTTTGACACGACCGCACTGCTGACGCCTAATAATCAGTGGGAGACTGAGGAACAAATATGAGAAACTGAGGAGCTCAAAAAAGGTCTGAGGAGAGCCAGGAGGGGGCACAAGAAAGGCTTGGCAGAACAGATTAGAGAGAACACAAAGGCATTTTACACTTATGTGAGGAATAAGAGAATGGTCAAAGAAAGAGTAGGGTCGATCAGGGATTGCATAGGGAATTTGTGTGTGGAGTTTGAGGAGGTAGGGGGAAGCCCTAAATGAGTTTTTTGCTTCTGTCTTTACAAAAGAAACGAACTTTGTAGTGAATGAAACCTTTGAAGAGCAGGTGTGCATGCTGGAATGGATAGAGATAGAAGAAGCTGATGTGCTGAAAATTTTGTCAAACATTAAGATTGACAAGTTGCCAGGCCCGGACCAGATCAGATTTGTTCTCGGCTGCTTTGGGAAACGAGAAATGCAATTGCTTCGCCACTTGTGAAGATCTTTGCATCCTCGCTCTCCACTGGAGTCGTACCTGAGGACTAGAGAGAGGCATATGTAATTCCTCTCTTCAAGAAAGGAAATAGGGAAATCCCCGACAATTACAGACCAGTAAGTCTCACGTCTGTCGTCTGCAAGGTGTTAGAAAGGATTCTGAGGGATAGGATTTATGACCCTCTGGAAGATGATTAAATGCAGTCAACACGGCTTTGCGAGGGTAGGTCATGCCTCACAAACCTTAGAGTTTTTTTGAGGATGTGATTAGAAACGTTGATGAGGGTCGAGCTGTGGATGTGGTGTATATAGACTTCAGCAAGGCATTTCATAAGGTTCTCTATGGTCAGCTCACTCAGAATGTCAGGAGGAATGGGATACAGGGGAACTTAGCTGTCTGGATACAGAATTGGCTTGCCAACAGAAGACAGCAAGTGGTAGTAGAAGGAAAGTATTCTGCCTGGAAGTCTGTGGTGAGTGGTGTTCCACAGAGATCTGTCCAAGAGCCTCTACTGTGTGTACTTTTTATTAATGACTTAGATGAGGGGATTGAAAGATGGGTCAGCAAGTTTGCAGTCGACACGAAGGTTGGAGGTGTCGTTGACAGTACAGAGGGCTGTTGTAGCTGCAGCGGGACATTGACCGGATGCAGAGATGGGCTAAGAGGTGGCAGATGAAGTTCAACCTGGATAAATGCGAGGTGATGCGTTTTGGAAGATCGAATTTGAAAGCTGAGTACAGGATTAAGAATAGGATTCTTGGTAGTGTGGAGAAACAGAGAGATCTTGGGGTGCAGGTACATAGATCCCTTAAAATGGCCACCCAAGTGGACAGAGTTGTTAAGAAAGCATATGGTGTTTTGGACTTCATTAACAGGGGGACTGAGTGTAAGAGTCGTGAGATCTTGCTGCAGCTCTATAAAACTTTGGTTAGAATACTGCGTCCAGTTCTGGTCGCTCTATTATAGGAATGATATGGATGCTTTGGAGAGGGTTCAGATGAGGTTTACCAGGATGCTGCCTGGACTGGAGGGCTTATCTTATGAAGAGAGGTTGACTGAGCTCGGACTCCTTTCATTGGAGAAAAGGAGGAGGAGAGGGGACCTAATTGAGGTATACAAGATAATGAGAGGCATAGATAGAGTCAATAGACAGAGACTTTATCCCAGGGCAGAAATGACTAACACGAGGGGTCATAGTTTTAAGCCAGTTGGAGGCTAGTATAGAGGAGCTGTCAGAGGCGGGTTCTTTACACAGAGAGTTGTGAGAGCATGGAATGCGTTGCCAGCAGCAGTTGTGGAAGCAAGATCATTGGGGACATTTAAGAGACTACTGGACATGCATGTGGTCACAGAAACTTGAGGGCGCATACATGAGGATCAGTGGTCGGCACAACATCGTAGGCTGAAGGGCCTGTTCTGTGCTGTACTGTTCTATGTTCTATGTTCTAAATATGTCGGGAGATCTCAAATACCAATCATAATAATCGGGATGTTATGGTACAGGTTTTTGAACTTTCCAAAGCTAGACTGGGGTTGTCAGTGTTCAGTGTTTGCAAGGGAGGAATTTGGTAATTGTGTTCCAGAAACTCCCAATCAATGTGTAAATGGCCTGAAAAGAGAAACAGCAAAACCTGACCTCCCCTTGGGAAATAAGGTACGGAAAGGGACTGAGGCTTAGTGGGAAAGCATTTAGCCAAAGTGACCACAGTTCTAATAGTTTGAAAATAGCTATGGAAAAGTACAGGCCTGGTCCACAATTTCAAATTATAAAATGGGACCTGATCAACCTTGATGGTCTTAACCAGGAACTTTCAAAAGGTGACTGTGGAGTCTATTTGCAGGGAAAGGGAATTCTGGCAAGTGAGAATATTTTAAAAGTGTTATAAATTGAGCGATCAGCGCCAGCATGTTCCTGTTTGTGTGCAGCTCAATGCTGACAGCATTAGAAAACACTGGCTGTCTATTGAGGGTCTGGTCAAGGGTCAAGGAAAAGGGGGCACATGTCAGGTATAGCCAGCTGGATCAAGGGAATCCACGAGGATCACAGGGGCTGTAGGAATACACTGTGGGTGGAAATCAGGAATGCAGAAAGGGGACATGAAATAGCCTCGGCAGAGAAGGATAAGGAGAATCCAAAAGTGATTGTATAAATATATTGAGTAAAAGAGTAACTCGAGACAAAATAAGGGCTCCTAAAGATCAATGAGGCAATTGATGTGTGGAACTGTAGGATATTTGCTAAGACCCTAAACAACTTTTTCACTCCAGAACGTACTGTGGACAAAGACTGGGGAACTCAGGGAACAAGAGTAATACGTTAGACTACAATTGGAGTTCTCTGAAATTCCAGCCTCCCTGCTCTAGGAATGACGTTGTGAAACTGGAAAGTGCTCAGAACGATTGACAAGATGTTGCCAGGGCTGTTGCTGAATAAGCTGGGGTTATTTTCCCTGGAGCATCGGAGACTGAGGGGTGACCTGACAGACGTTTATATAAACATGAGGGGTATGGATAGGGTAAACATTCAAGGCCTTTTCCCAGGGATTAGGTAGTCCAAACCTAGAGGGCATGAGTTTAGGTTTAGAGGTGAAAGATTTAAAAGGGACCGAAGGAACAATTTTTTCATGCATAAGGTGATGCGTGTATAAAATGAACTGAGAGAGAATGTAACAGATACTATGACAACATTTAAAAGATATCTGGATGGGAATATGAATTGTAATAGTTTAGTGGTACATGGGTCAAATGCTGGTAAATGGGATGGATGTATTTAGATCTTCTGGTCAGCATGGACGAGTGGAACCGAAGGGTCTGTTTCCATGCTCTACATCTCTATGACTTGAAAAGAATGCATGTTGTAGAAGAGGTGGTGCTGGAAGGGGTGGATGTGGGTACAATAACAACGTTTTTCAGACATTTTGATAAGTACGTGAATAGGAAATGTTTGGAAGGATATGGGCCGGCAACAGGCAGCTGGGATGGGTTTAGTTTGAGATTATCTTTTCTACCAACTGTAGGGTCTGTTTCCATGTTGTACAACTATGACAAGAATATAGTTTTGGTCCATTTTTTGAGAAACATTATGATGGAATGCTAGGGAACTAAAGACCAATTAACCAGATGTCAGTGATGAGTAGGTTGTGGAAGTGATTCTGCCAGGCAGGAGTTATATGCATTTGTAAAGGCAAGGATTGATGAAAGCTAGTCAGCACAAAATCAGGTCTCACTAACATTGTGCGTACAAAGTCAGGTCTCACTAACTTGATTGCTTTTGTTGAAGTGGTGACCATACATTGTCTACACGAAAGTCAGCAGGACCTTTGACAGGGTTCAGCATGATATATTGGTTCAGAAGGTTAGATCACATGGGATCAGGGAGAGTTGGCCAACTGGATACAAAATTGGCTTGACAGTTGGAGACAGAGGGTGGTGGAAGGGGATTGTTGTTCAGACTGGAGGCCTGTGACCAGCTGTGATCGGGGCTGGATCCACTGATATGTATCATCGACATAAACGATTTGATTGAGAATATAGGAGTCATTGTTAGTAAGTTTGCAGATGATCAAATTAATAGCGTCGTGTGCAGTGAATATGGTTATCAAAGGGGCTCTTGAACAACGGGGTCAGTGGGCCAAGGAATGAAAGATGCAGTTGACGTATGGTGTTGGGTTTTGTTGAGACAAACCAAGGAGGACTAACAGAGTTAATGGTTTGGCCCTGGACAATGTTGTCAAACAGAGAGAGACCAAGGGGTGCAGTTACGTTGTTCCCTGGAAGTGACATTGAAGTTGGACAGGGTGGTGAAAGCAGTATTTTTCACACTTTCCTTCATTGTCCAGAGCTGTGATATGAATTGGAGACATTTGTAACATTGTCCTAAATATTTGCCTTAGGCATAGGAGGCTACGGATTGACCTTATAAAGGTTTATAAAACCATGCGGGGCCTCAGTAAGGTGAAAGGCCAAGGGTAGGTGAGTCCAAAGCTAGAGGGTATAAACGTGAGGTGAGAGAGGAAGGATTTAAAGAGGGAGCTGAGCAGCAACATTAGCCACAGAGGATGGCGCATAGACGGAACGGGCCGCCAGAGGAAATGGGAGAAACGTGTACAATTACAACATGGAAAAGACATTTGGGGAGATACATGGAGAGGAGAAGGTTTGAAGAGATAAGGGCCAAACACAGGCATATGCGATACGTTTAGTATCAGAATCATGGTCAGCATTGTTGGGTTAGAGTGAAGGTTCTGTTTCCGTGCTACATGACTCTGTATCCAGTTAAAGAGGAGGAGACTACTGAGATAAGGCATGTTGTAGACACTGAAGCAAGCTACAGCGATAGGGATGGTAGTCTGGAATCCAGTACGTTTCAAATTAGTGAAGTGACTATAAAGAAGGGAGGAGGCTACAAAGATAGCAACTGTTATAGGATTTAAAAAATTATTGAAGACATTGGTCACCAAGATATGACATAGATTCAGTGTTGCAGTGTGGTTAGTCTTAGTCCAACAGACCTTACATTATGGGCAGGGATTGAGCCTGGGGTATGTCTGTATTGTGCTCCCCCTCCAGCACTGTATCTATGTCATGTACTGTTGGCCGATGTTTGGAGCCCTCTCATTGCTCTCTGCTCTGTGCACTGTGAGTAATATTACCTCATTCCAGGTTTTATTGAAGGCTCCAGATCTCTCTGCCCTTTGTCTCTCTTCTGACCAAACATCTTCAATGTGTTGATTGACGAGAAACCCAGCAGTTGGGAAGCCAATTGAGTCAGGACTTTCCTGAGTACGTGTAGGAGACAGAGAGATAGACATAATGGGAAATTAGATTAGATTAGATTACTTACAGAGTGGAAACGGGCCCTTCGGCCCAACAAGTCCATACCGACCCGCCGAAGCGTATACCACCCAGACCCAGCGAGGGGTGGGGGTTGGTGAGGGAGGGTGGGGAAATTGTACACAATGGAGACACAGTGGGGGCTTTTATACAGAGATGAGTATGGATAGAGGGGATTGAGTATGGATAGAGTATGGATAGTTCAAGGTAGGGGTTAAATGAAGGTGCACAGGGGGAGAGGGGCAATTAGATTCAGGAAAGGGGGGAAAGTGGGTGGGGCTGTAATATTCCAGTAGGGGTGGGAAATTGTGGGTGGGGTCACAAATTAGCCAAAGGTAGGGGAGTTACAGGGGAATGAGGCAGTAAATGTAGGGGGGAAGAGAAAATTGGGGAAGGGCCAATATCTCATGGGGGTGTGGATTGGAAAGGTAAATAAATGGGGATGGGCTGGAAATCAAATCTGCCCCAAAGAGGGGGTGGGGGGAGAGACTGATCATGGGGGTATTGGGAATTGTGGTCAGGAATATAATGGGGGGCAACAACATTCAGGGGGTGAAAACTTGATAAGGTGGAGGTTTACGTAAATCCTTGTATTGGGGGGGTGGGAGGGGTGTTGGTGCCTGGGATCTTGCTGTGCAGTGAGACAGTCCCTGAAAAGGTCAGTGAGTGTCTGCACTTGCTCACTGTGTCCCCCCACCATAAAGGGGTGGGTGGGGAGGCAGGAACAAGGGGGGAGGGAGGACAGAGGGAGGACGGAGGGGCGTTTCTATGTCTCTCTCACTCTTTTCTACCCCCTTCTCTCCCTCTCTTCTTTCTCACCTGCCCCTCCTCCTCTCCTCCCCACTCCTTCCTCCCACTCTTCTCTGTTTTCTCCTCCATCACCCTTGCCTTCCCCCCTCCTTCCCTACCCCCTCTCCTTCCCTAGCACTTGCCTTCCCCTCTACTTGCCCCTTCCCCCTCTCCTTCCCCCATTCCCCACTCTCCTTCACCCATTCCCCTCTCTTCTTCCCCCATTCCCCCTCTCCTTCCCCATCCCCTCATTCCCCCTCTCCTTCCCAACCTCTGCCCCCTCCACCCTCTCCTTCCCCTCTCCTCCTTCCCCCTCCTCTCCTTCCGCCCTCTCCTTCCCCACTTCATTTCCCTCCCCTCCTACCAGCCTCTCCGTCACACCTTCCATCCCTCTCCTTCCAAACCTCTCCTCTCCTCCCCCCTCCATCCCCCACTCTTCTCTCTCTGCTTCTCCCCTCCATCTCCCTTACTTTTTCCCCTCTCCTTCCCTGTCAATCGCTTCCCCCCCACACTCTGCCCTCTCCTCCCACCCTCTCCTCCCCCTTTCAAACCACCCTCTCCTTCACCCCCTTCCCCCCTCATTCACCCCTTCCCTCTCTCCTTCAACCCCAATTCTTTCCCCCCTTCCCCCCACTGCTCCCCCTCCTTCCTCGCCCTGCCCCTTCACCCCCTTCCTTCCCCTCTCCTCCGCCCCTTCCTCCCATCCTCTCCTCCGGCTCCTCCTCCCACCCACCTCTCCCAACTCTCCTTCAACCTTCTCTTCCGCCATCTCGTTCCATCCTCTCTTTCGCCATCTCCTCCCAGCCTCTCGTTCCCACTCTTCTTCCTCCCACTCTCCTCCCCCCTCCTTCAAACCCCCCTCTCCTCACTTCCTTTACCCCCTCCCCTTTTCCCTACTCTCCATCCAACCCTACTCCCCCTTCCCACCACTCTCCTTCTCCACGCTCCTTGTCCCCTCTACTTACCCACCTCTCCTTCACCCCTTCCACCCTTCTCCTTCCCCTTCTCCTTCCCCCACCTCGCCCTCTCCCTTCACCCTCTTCTTCCCCCTCCCCATCTCCTCCTCTCCTTCCCCAATCTCTCCTTCACCCCGCATACTCCCCCTCCTCTACTTCCTCCCCCTCCCTCATTTCACCCTCTCCTCCACCCCTCCTCCTCCCTCCTTCCTCCTCCTACCACCTTCTACTTCCACCCCTCACCTTTCTCTCCCTTACCTTCCGACATCTCCTTTCCATTCCCCAATTCTCCACGTCACCTTCCCCCCACCTCCCCTCATTCCCCCTCTCCTTCAATCCTCTTCTTTCCCTCTCCCCTCTCCTCCTCTTTGCCTCCCCCTCAATCCCCCGCTCATTCACCCCACTCCTCCCCCTCTCCTTCACCCCTCTCCTCCCCCCTCGTTCACCTCTCTCCTCCCCCACCACGCTTTCCTTCCTCGCTCCCTCCCTTATGTCTCCTTCCCCCACTCCCTCCCCCTCCCTCATTCCCCCACTCCTTCACCCCTCCTTCCCCTCTCCTACCCCTTCTCCTTCCACCCCTCTCCCTCCCCTCCCTTCCCTTCCCACATCTCCTTCCCGTCCCCTCCTTCCCCCCTCCATTCCCCCATACCACGCCCCCACCCTCCTTTCCTCCCTTTTCCTGTTGCGGGACTGGTGTTTGGGAGAAGTGTTCACATTTTTGGATCATTGGGATCTACTTCAGGGTAGAAGTGACCTGTACAAGAAGGATGGATTACACCTAAATTGGAAGGGGTCCAATGTACTGGCAGGGAGATGTGCTAGAGCTGCTCGGGAGGATGTAAACTAGTAAGGGGGTGGGACCCAGGGAGATAGTGAGGAAAGATATCAATCTGAGACTGGGACAGTTACGTACAGAAGCGAGTCAAACAGTCAGGGCAGGCAGGGACAAGGTAGGACAAATAAAGTAAACTGCATTTATTCCAATGCAAGGGGCCTAACATGGAAGAAAGATGAACTCAGCGCACGGTTAGGAACATGGGACTGTGGAAAAAAAAATGTACAGCTCAGGAACAGGCCCTCCTGCCCTCCAAGCCTGAGCTGATCCAAATCTACTGTCTAAATCTGTCGCCCAATTCCTGAGTATCTGTATCCCTCTGCTCCCCACTACTCATGCATCTGTCCAGACACATCTTAAATGAATCTACCGTGCCTGCCTCTACCACATCTGCTGGCAACACGTTCCAAACGCCCACCACCCTCTGTGTGAAGTACTTGCCGCGTGTATCCCCTTAAACTTTCCACCTCTCACCTTGAAAGCATGACCACTCGTTATTGAATCCTTCACCTCTGGGAAAAAGCTTATCTCTATCCACCCTGTCTATACCCTTCCTGATTTCATAAACCTCAATCACGGCCCCCCTTTAACTTCATTTTTCTAATGAAAACAATCCTAACCTACTCAACTTCTCTTCATAGCCAGCACCTTCCATACCAGGCAACCTCCTCGTAAACCTTCTCTGCACCCTCTCCAAAGCGTCCACACCCTTTTGGGAATGTGGTGACCAGAACTGTACACAGTATTCTAAATGTGGCCGAACCAATGTCTTGTACAATTTTAGCATGACTTGCCAGCTCTTATACTCAATACCCCGTCCAATGAAGGCAAGCAGACTATATGCCTTCTTGACCACTCTATCCACCTGTGCAGCAACCCTCAGGGTACAATGGACCTGCACTCCCAGATCTCTCTGCCCATCAACTTTTCCCAAGGGTCCTCTGTTCATTGTATAATTCGTTCTCGAATTAGTCTTGCCAAAATGCATCACCTCACTTTTGTGAGATATCATAGCAATTATAGAAACATGGCTCAGAGATGGGCAGGACTGGCAGCTTAATGTCCCAGGATACAAATGCTACAGGAAGGATAGAAAGGGAGGCAAGAGAGGAGGGGGAGTGGTGTTTCTGATAAGGGATAGCATTACAGCTGTGCTGAGGGAGGATATTCCTGGAAATACATCCAGGGACGTTAGTTGGGTGGAACTGAGAAATAAGAAAGGGATGATCACCTTATTGGGATTGTATTATAGACCCCCTAATAGTCAGAGGGGAATTGAGAAACAAATTTGTTCGGGGATCTCAGCTATCTGTAAGAGTAATAGGGTGGTTATGGTCAGGGATTTTAACTTTTCAAACATCGACTGGGACTGCCATAGTGTTAAGGGTTTAGATGGAGAGGAATTTGTTAAGTGTGTACAAGAAAATTTTCTGATTCAGTATGTGGATGTACCTCCGAGAGAAGGTGCAAATCTTGACCTACTCTTGGGAAAAAAGGCAGGGCAGGTGACTGAGGTGATAGTGTGGGAGCACTTTGGGACCAGCGACCATAATTCTATTAGATTTAAAATAGTGATGGAAAAGGGTAGGCCAGATCTAAAAGTTAAAGTTCCAAATTGGAGAAAGGCCAATTTTGACGGTATTAGACAAGAATTTTCAAAAGCTGACTGGGGGCAGATGTTCACAGGTAAAGGAACGGCTGGAAAATGGGAAGCCTTCAGAAGTAAGATAACGAGAGTCCAGAGAAAGTATATTCCTATCAGGGTGAAAGGGAGGGCTGGTAGGTATAGGGAATGCTGGATGACTAAAGAAATTGAAGGTTTGGTTAAGAAAAAGAAGGAAGCATATGTAGGGTATAGACAGGATCGAGAGTGAATCCTTAGAAGAGTATAAAGGCAGTAGGAGGATACTTAAGAGGGAAATCAGGAGGGCAAAAAGGGGACATGAGGTAGCGTTGGCAAATAGAATTAAGGAGAATCCAAAAGGTTTTTACAAATACTTTAAGGACAAAAGGGTAACTCCGGAGAGAATAGGGCCCCTCAA